>NW_024061149.1:64050-189788 GCF_016432855.1 Salvelinus namaycush
AAGTACAATTTCGAAACATTTCTTTTGGTTTTGTTGACCTCTATTCTGTCAGGGTCAAGAAGTATGCCTTCTCTGTCATGGTAGTCTTGAATGTACTTGTCTTTACTCTCTTGATCTGTGACCGATGCAGGATACCTGAAGCCATCTGCTTGCATCTCAAGAAGGTCTTGATGTACTCTTTAAAAAGTGTGTCTGATTTCCTGGAAAAGTTCCACACTTCAAAGATTTTGGCCACACGATACCCCTTCTCTAAGCCTTAGAGAATTCAACGGTGACCCATACACCGGTCAGGGCTCTTTCTTGATCTGAGTGATCACATGGTTTTTCCTGGTTGTTGTTTTCACAGCATGTGCGACAAAGGGGAAAGAAAAGTTTTCCTTTAGACCCCTTGTAAGGCAACACAGTTATAACAACCCCCTAGGAGGGTAGACAGTCGCTTTGATTAAACCAAAATAATTTTGAGGTATGTCAAAGTCGCTGTGAATAATTTCAGGATGCCCTATAGGATAGCATGAGGAACTCATTACATGAGGATATAGGGATGTAAATCTACATAGCCTATTGTCTCGTCGGGTTGAGCTATATAACGCAATGTCAAAGCATTGGTCCGTCCTCCAAACAGGCCTGTCGCGGTTCCAGGGGCTCTGGAGGGTCTATTTGGGTAAGGAAGGCCTTAACACTAGGATCCGCCTTTTTGAGGGCTGTCCATTCGTGCTCCCACAAAACCACAACTTTCCCCGTAAGTAGCCTTTAAAGAATTCAGTTTGTCTTGAAACTCTGGTACATTTCCCCAAAAGTCTTTTGGGTTAGGACACACAGGGCCTGGGGGACAAAGCATAATTTACAACCGTGAAGAAACAACCGTTGTACTCATACACTGTCTCAACCCCGTCAATCTGTGTGTATCCATCTACATGGTAGGCCCAAACGCCTTCTCACCCCGATTCAAAGCATGTTGGATAAAAATATCTTTATCCTGGGCCAAGTACTCCAACCATTGAATGGAACCACTAGATTAGGACTTGAATTGGCGTCGGTAGTTTCTGGCGATGGGATAGCTATAGATGCTGGAGTTAGATAGTGTGTACGATAGGTTTTCATGCACGCGGATGCAATAGTTGTACAGCTCCAGGGGTCAATGCCCGCATCTTTGATTACCTCTTCTCTGAATCTGAGGCATCCTTCACGAAGTATAACAACGTCATTGTCACAGTATGATTCCATCTCTTTATGAAAATCAAAAGTTCCATGTCTTACTGTCTCGTACCACGTCATGAATTTCTCACGCTCTTTGGGAGACATTTGATCACACCCGTACATTTCGGGGATGGATAGAGCCTATATAATGGATTCTCCTCAGATGTGAAGAAGTGGGGAAATAGCCTTTGACAGAGTTTTCAAAACCCAAGGCCTCTGGCATTTGAGCCAATCTCATGGGTAAGAAGCTTAAGCTGTGTCAATGTATCTCTGTTTGAAGGCGGGGTCAACAAAACATAATATTTTACTCCCTTGAGCTATGACACTGGGCGCAACGCTTGCTGAATCAAAGGGTTCAGAAGCAGATAGGAGTCATAGGCTCGCGCATTGTGAGCTATAAACGTGAAGTTTCTGTACTGGCCTTTCTAAAATGTTTTAGAAGAGCCGGCACAATTGGGCCCCTCGGCCGACCACTTTTCACCGGTGAAAGTCATGGTAGATACAAAAATAGCAAGTGAACCCCTGATTGCTGATTTGTCTCAAAATCATAAAAAACATATTTCTCTGTATGTTCATCTTCAGCCAAGGGCTGAATGTAACACTCATGTGGTACTTCTTGAACCACTTCTGCGTCTTGCTTTTCAAAGGCCCTTTACAGATGGGGCAATGTAGAATTCCACAAACATGGGGTTTAGGGCTGTCTATTTTAAGGTTGTAATTGCAATGACATTTTGGACATTTCTTGTTAATGTCACAACTGCTTACAGATTTACAGGCCTTGGGGGGCCAGTTTTTCAGTTTTGTGTTTTTCGTAACAGTAAACCGAGCGACATGTGCGGTGACAATCCTCACAGGGTGTCAAGTTTAGCGGTTGCATAGGGCATTGTTTATCCAGACATACTGAACAGTTATAGCACGCACGAGTGCCCCCCCAGGCGTGTGTAGCCGGTATGACAGGCGGAACAAACATATGGGGCGCCTAAAAAAGCTGTGATGTTAGTTACGCATAGTAATGCTCATTTTGCACATAAAAGTACATAGTCTTAGGATGTGGCTCTTGTATATTTTGGAACTTCAAGAGAGCGTCATTAGCCCTACTGTGGTACAAAACCACAATCTTGATATTCAGAAAGTTTTCAAATTTGCCTATGTCCGAGAAAGCCACAGCATCCTGTATACGACGACGACCCACAGCCTTTTGTAGCTCTTGAGCTTTCTGTAACGCTGCGCGCTCTGTACATCCTGGGCTGAGTAAGTGGCCAAACCTAGGCAAAGCATAGCTTATTACCAGGATTGGGAACGATTATGAGGTGGCCCTTTTATTGCTTATGATTTCGGACTGCATTAGGCTATCGAGTTTCCTTCTCTGACCCCCGCCACCTAGGGGTTGACGTATTAATTGTACTACAAGTTCGAGGGTCCTATCTGCTAGCACGTTTAAATTTAACTGAACAAGGCGTTCTAGCAGGTTAACAAATTGTTCAAGATCTGCTTCACCATTCTGTAAAATAAGCGATACACGCTCTGCAGACTGTCTCCACAAATTTCCAACTGTAAGAGATCCCTTGGTTCGCTATAATCTCTAACCCTATCTAACAGTTCATTCAAAGTGTCCATAAGCATTACGTAAAACACAGCATATTCCATCTGACCCCCCATGCGAAATTGAAAAACTGTCGACCTCATATTTGTGGAATTTATTTCGATACAAAACATGTACACTGCGATCAAGACCATCCCCCTCCTGATTTGCTAGACAATTGTCCAACTGTTCAAAAACATCGTATTGGGTTTCAGACTCTTCGGACATGGTGTTAAAGGCGGCTTAGAGGTGTAGGTGGTGCAGAATTAAACCTAGGGCTCTCGTTCTGTACACTGCGATCAAGACCTTCCCCTCCAGATTTGCTAGACATTTGTCCAGCTGTTCAAAACATCGTATTGGGTTTCAGACTCTTCGGATCTGGGTGTTAAAGGCTGGCTTAGAAGTGTATGTGGTTCAGAATTAAACCTCGGTGCTCTCGTTCATCTGGGTAATTAGAGATATGATTGATTCGGGTATCTGTGATAACCTGTTTTCATCGGAAGGCCCTGACTCATTCATACGATAATAATTTCTATGATTTTCGGCGGGAATCTGGGATAATAGGTTTTCATCTATATGTCATTATGTCAATTATCCCCGAATCATTCATATGGTTATTATATCTTGGAGCTCTGTAGGGATTTGGGCTAAGAGGTTTTCAATTGTCTCGCTTAGGTCTATAGTGGCGCCATTTGTCTAATTAAGGATGTGTGTTCTTGTGTTTACAGATGTGTTTTTTAACGGCGGTATTGCTTGTTTTAACCCTACTGTTTTTTAACATACGGGGAAGCTCTCTACGCCAAATGACACATCCGACTGTATTGATGCTCTAGTAGAATACACATACGTCGTTGAAGTAAGCCTTTCGTGATCTTAAACCCTGAGTAAAGCCTTGAAAAACCTGGCTTGGTCTATTTCAGAATCGGCTGTTGCGTTGCCCCCCAGAATTGGCCGATTCAAGAAGGTTGGCCACTTCACAAAACATCAAATCGTCTACCTCAGAAATGTCATTAAAAACTTTGAAATCATCAGGTTTCGATGTTCTCTTGACTGGGGTCTTTGGCGCCTCCTCGGGGTCTAGATGTGTAGCTTCTTCGATGTCTTTATAAGCCGGGGAGGAGTCTGAAATAAAAATAATACATACAAAAATAGGTTATTAACCCTAAAATATGTTAGATAAAAATGTCAAATACATTTCAGATATAAGCCTATATATTAACAATACATTAATTAAATACCTCGGCTTTTTTGACGAGGGCTGTTCTGAAGAAGCTCGGAAAACTCTGGAACATGTCTTTGGGCAACCCGAATTACAGCATCTGCCTGGTCTGTAGCTGGTGAGCCTGAAAAAAAAACAGCATTAGGCCCTGTTTTAACATATTCAGGCATAAAAAAATATATAAATAATAAAATAATAATATATATAAATAATAATAATATATAATTGATTCATACCTTGTCCTTGGAACGCGGTCTCGTGAATTGCTCGGGTGAAGCGGAACTGTGGATCTGGGCACTGATTGTCCGTTGGTGTTTAGAAATATGGGGCGCACCGTTGGCCTGTCCCAGGGGAGTTGACCTGCCGTTTAAAGCCTCTGTTCGCGGCTTGTGTGTAAAAACCTCCTGGGAGTATGGTTGCATGGGCTCGTAGTCATATGTTTCGCAGAAACCGTTCAGGCTCCTTATGGCATCCTTTAACCTTCTAGGCTTTATGTCCGCTGTAAACACATAAAAATAGCTTTTAATATAAGATGCCCACACTTTTTGTTTTTTAAGTTATAAATATGGTTATGTATGGAATTCTTGGACTCACGTTTACAATAATGGGACGGCGTTGGGATGCAGGCAATTTGTTCCGGAGACCCTATGGCCGGTTCGAGCTCAGTTATACCTCGGAGTATCTGCGTGAATGCTTCAGAATCTATAAAACATTCGACAATATTAAAGCTCTAATCCCTTTATATAATATTGACATGTTATACGTTAAGAATACATGCCCTAATGCATGTTTAATATTGCTATAACATACATAATGTTCAAACAATTCCACACAACAGACAAATCTAATATAAATATATATTTATTTCAAGAACTCACCTTCAGAAAGATCCATTAGGAGTTTTTCCTAGATGCTATTTTAAAGGGTCAGGCCGATAACGATTCTTGGGGTTTCTGTAGGTGCTGTTTGCATCTGAACTAAAACGCTGCTAACAGGGTCGCGGTTGTCAATAGAGTTTGTCCCCCACTACCTAGAGAAAGTACTGTATGATTTCACATAGCATCGGGTTGACGTTTTTTTTTAGGACTAGACCCAGCTATATTTAACTCCTAAGTTATTTGGTTCAAACAAAGGGATTTGTGTGGTTAAACCTTATTACCCCCTAGGCTATTCTACACACTAACCGGTGTGCTAGCACCTCGATGCTGGGGGTTGGGAGTTCTAGACAAAGAGGGACTGATTTACTTTTTTAAACCCTACAGCCTCTGTTTTAGACCCTAAAACATAAATTATGTTTTGACATGTTGTTAATGATTCGTAAGTGGCCGTAAGACAAAGACTAGCGAGAGAGAGAGAGAGCCTTGAGCGCTGACGCATAGCCATTTATGAACACACACCCCGCCCCCCGTTTTCTTTGTTTTGAAACGCACATACACTCCAGCACACGCAAGCACACACACGCTCGCACATGGCTTTTTCCGAAAGTTTTTTTTCCTCAGGGACAGACTGAGCTAAGAGTGAACAAACTAACGAGTTCATGACATGGTGAGATTCTGCTTTTAAAACCATTTATTTCATTCAAAATATTTAGTACATACATTTTATAACCGTTCATAATTATGGTCTTTTACGATGCCTTTCTTACAGATCCAGGGATCTGGTGCAACCACCCCCCATTGTCCGTGTCTAATTCTTCACCCTCAAAATGCCGGGATCTCTTGCAAGGTTCATCAAAACTGCGTAAGTTTTCACTCCAGGGGTAGATCCTACGTCGGGCCTTTTGGTCGTGACTATGTCTCAAGGACAGCCTAGGCCAGCGCTTTAACTGTTCGCGATTTTTGAAGAGACTGTCCAGCTTATTCATAAGGGTTATGAAAATCGGATAATCCAACCATTTAAAACTAAACACAGGAATAAAAAAGTTTACATCTTTGCATGCTCTGGAAGCTACTGGAGAATTGACAGACTTTGTAGCATTACCAGCATCATAAACTTCACAGGCTAAAATTGTCACTTTGTTGTCAGGGCTATAGTCCATTGAAGCGATTCTTAGAGCCTTCAGATCCCTCCCCCCGAAGACCTGTTCTTCCAACGCATAGCCGGGCACATGTTTACCACTCAGAGCCTGTTCAATTTTACAGAGCGCCAGCCTGATCTTTAGCCATTCTCTCATCCCCAGAGCAGGAGAAAAACTACCAGGTTTTGCCTGATACAAGGGTTTGGGGCCACTGTCTGTGAATATCTTTACCGTAGAATCCTCCGGGTGGAATATGTAAGAAATATGGCCATCACTCGTACCCAAAAATCCTTTAAAACATTCTGGAGCTTCACACAGAACTTCTTCAAGGCTTTGGTCACTGGGTTCATGACAAGCCGAGCATAACATCCCGAAAATTGGCATAGGTGGCATTTTTGTTTAATATTCAGGGGGGTTATCATGTACAGTCTTAAACAGGGATTGTTCCGGGGCTTTATACGGCTGTTGCAAAGCCCCTGACATTAGTGTTTCCTAGACAACAACCCCGGAGGGCTATAAGCTATAAAATAGGCCTTACTCTTTGAAATGTTCAGCACACACACCCCCAACCACCCCGGGCCCCCAACAGGACACATGACATCAAACAGCATGACAAATTCAAAAACAGCATAAAACGCTTTTACACACTCTAAGCCCTGAGAACAAACCAAAAGGGGGGTCAGGACAGGAAACCCTGGGCTTGCACACGTCAGCAGGCCATAGGGTCATCAATCATTATTTTGACAGCTGGACTTAGGGTCATCAATCAATATTTTGACACGTGACATCTACTTTAATCTCTCTGACGTAACAAAATGTGGAAGAAGTCAAGGGGTTGAATACTTTAAACGTAGATTTCTCCACTTGTAGAGTTAGTAGGCTACACCTAAACCAGGACTCTCCAACAATGTTCCTGGAGAACTACCTTCCTGTAGGTTTTCACTCCAACCCTAATCTACCACACCTGATTAATTAGCTGGTTGATAAACTGAATCAGGTTAGTTACAACTGGGGTTGGAGCGAAAACCTACAGGAAGGTAACTCTCCATGAACGGGGCTGGAGAGCCCTGACCTAAACAGGGATTATACTTTAAATAGACCTGTTACTTACACAGGAATTAAGGTTCTCCAATTGGCGTTCTAGAATGTTGAGGAAATCGTCCAGGTTTTTCTTGTCCCATGTGACAGATTTCATATTCCCATCAAACAGTTTTGTGATTTGATAGATGGTCTCTTTCAGGAATCTGACTTTGTCCTCAAACTACACAGGAAGATATAAAAAGAAGATTAGAAACAGTATAGGCTTTCGTTATGGCATCAATATAACATTGGGTCAAGACCGCCATACCAAAGCATATCAGAACACGATAAGTCACATTTCTAGTCTTTACCTCAGCATCATCTATGTGTCTGTAAAGTGATGTTGGGAAAAAGACTGGGGCATCCTGCTTTGTGATATCTCCTCCCTGGAAAACAATCAATATAGTATGTTAAGTCACGTGTCAAATACTTCAAGACCAATCAAGACAGACATAAAGTATAGCTTAAACTGCAAGTACAGTAGGCATAATGTAGATAGCGTCTCTTGATCTCTGTCATTATAGCCTTAGCGCCCTTTTAGTATGTATATTCAAAAATAGGCTAACAGTCTTCTAACAAAAAGGCTAAACATGAAACATATGACTACTTTACTTGGTTGTTTTGCTGTCCTTAATACATGCATTCAGTCTCCTCTTACAGTGTGCTGATAACTCACCATCTGGTCCAGCAGTGAAAGGTATTCTGCGCTCAAGTGGCCGTAGTGGTGTCGTATCCAGTCACAGCAATGACACACGCTCTGCATACTGCAAATAATAAGAAAAATACACGTCCAACTCTGCATTGTATACATTGTAAATAGCAGTTCGTTTCGCTATTAGTTTTCCAGATGAGTTTGAACATCTTGGCTGTGTTAAGTAGTTTTATGTGGAATTGGGAAAGGGAAAGCTGTATAGAGAATTTCCCCTGATCAACCTACCGGAGGCGGGAACTTTCATTTTCCAGACTAGCACATAGAGCAATAGGAATTCCATGCCTGCTCCGTCTCCTTGACGAACAAATCCAAGTAAATCCATAGACATTCTCCTTGAATCCGGCTTTAAACTTTAGTTGAACCACAAGATAAGATTATTCCATTTAGATATCGGCTAGTGTTAGTAAAACGTTTACTGTTGACAGGAGAACAAGAGGAGACAATAGGACGAGGTGGATAATTTTATAATAAGGCCGTTTAATTACATGTAAAGATATCTTAGTAAAATCTTGCAGCAAGGCTCTTTCTGTCTGATTCTTATTGAATCGTCCGGAAAAGAGATAGTTTCAAGAATTGTCCAGTATTATATAGACAACAAGCAAAGTAGGTAGATCTGCGAGTCTGGCCTTCCGATTGGTCGATCTGGGTCTTGGGTAGTCCTGAACAGGCCTGGTGTCCACGTTCCATTGGTTCCTGAGATAGTTCTTTGTCCTGAGCTCCAAGCATGAGTTGTGTGTGTCTGTGTGATTGTCATGGGGGAGGGGAGTTGTGGGTGTCGTGTATATGTCTAATGAGTCCAGCATATGTCCAAGAGAAAGAGGGGGTGTGTATGTTGTGTCAACTATAGCTAATGTTGAGAAGTTGTTAAAACAAGTTACCAATATCTAATACAATTTCTTACAAATCCCCCTCTTCACGTCTCACAAGAGACGTGACATAAAAGTATATAAAAAGACAAAACTAAAGGATAAAATTTGTCAGAAGACAAATTTTTAATTCCCTCTCTTCACGTCTCACAAGAGACGTGACATAAAAGTATAAAAAGACAAAACTAAAGGATAAAATTTGTCAGAAGACAAATTTTTAATTCCCTCTCTTCACGTCTCACAAGAGACGTGACATAAAAGTATCTTAGTCCTCAAATAGATAGACAGGTCCAGCTTCCCCATCATCAAGCAATGGGAACATTTGGGCCCTTTCCTGATTAGGGTCTATAGCGGCAGTTATAACACGACTAGCAAGCGTGCGCGCACATGGAATGCAACAGCATCCACAAAGTACAAGAATGGCCGCAAAAACAGAAATTGATACTAGGATGGAGGAAACCAGCGTCTTATATTTACCAAAAGCATCCATCCATGAGTCCCACATAGTAGTGTCCACTCCAGTATGCTGTTTCATCTTACCATTAAGGGTACGAAGTCCCTCCAATGCTACAGTCAGACTCCCATCCGTAGCTGTGTTATTGGGAATGAAAGTACAACACTGTTCACCAAACATTGCACAGACCCCCCCCCGTTCAGCCAATAACATATCAACCGCGATTCTATTTTGAAATGCCATCAGGGACGTAGCTGCCAATTGTCCATGGACCGCCTCGAAGCCTTGTTGAGTCCAATTGCCCAGTTTCTGGACATTAAAATGAATGTAGTTAATTCTGTCCACATTTTTATTAACTGTACACCACCAACAAAATGATGATTCAAACCCAGCTGTCACTTGGTCCACCAGTTTATATTCATCTGGCACCCCCTAGGGACACCAATAGCATCAATGTAAGTTGAGTCGTAACTGAGCAAGGACCAAAAAGGAGACCACTCCAATAACTACACCTGGAGTGGCCAACCACACATTAGTAAACCAAAAAACGAGAATATGTTAAACCCTCCGGTCCATCCCTCTATACAACCTGTACCAGGTGGGCTCGTCGCCACCCGGGAACTTCAAACCTTCACAACAGGGAGGACAAACATCACTTTTTATTCATTCAACAACATCATCTACAGCAAACCAAGGGTCCTCCTCTGTCAGCCCACTCTCCTGCGGAAGCTCGTTTTCGTATCAGCCTCTCCAACTGGAGCATCAAGCAGCGGCATCATACCAGAGGCCCCTTACACATCTGTAACAAACTTCTTCAAACAAGGTACGATACAGGCAACACAGAAATGAAAAACAACAACTAGTGTCAGAAATCCAGTAATCATCATTGCAGTGTACTTACCAAAACAACCACCCAGCCAGGGGAACAGTCCACTCTCCTCCACACCTGCAAGACCCTTCATCTCCACTGATAACCTTGCCAACCCACTCAGAGCTTTTGAAATGCTCCCATCCGGACTAATATTGTTAGGAACAAACGTGCAACACTGTTACACCTCCCTAGTTGGCCAGACTTATGTCCAGTGTTAGTCTATTGTGTCTACTGGTTTGTGAGGTAGCATCCAATTGTTCAGCCATCCCTGTAAGTCCTGTGTGTGTGTTTAACAAATCATCATTAATTATAGTAGATATAATTGATCCAGACCTTTTGTTTTAGCATCAACAATAGCTGGGCCAATGATGGGCATCAGATGCCACAGGCCATCATTCCTGGTTAATGTCTGGAATTCGTGGGGGACCCCTATTGGGACCCCCAACAGGTTGGTGTGCATGTTATCTGTACCCTCGGACCAAGGAGCGTCACGTTTCTGCCGTCTCCTGGGTTGGTCCCAAGCCTCTGTGTCCTGTGTAGCTCCCAGAAGTTGATTAGCTATAATAATAGGCAATGGTGGTATCAGACTGGCCAAAACACATGAGCAACGACAATTTCCTTTCAAAAATGGGGTCAACCGCCTGGCAGGTCCACACATCCACCATACATCAGCAACACCCCTAGTTCCTAGTGGTATTAGTGATGCAGGTAGTAGCAGGGAGCCTTCCATAGTCTATACCTCTACCTGTACCAGTGATACAGCTGTTATATCCCCCATATGCCTTAACTCCCCACGGTACCTTCTGGGGAGGGACCACTGGGAACACAAGACTCAGAGTTTTACACAGGGTTGAATTTGGCTTGAACTTTTCCAATATGCACATCCAACCTTCCCCATTACTTAGGACAAATGGGTGAGCAGCCAGAATAGGTCTGGCATGTCCACATACGACACAGTCCTTTCTATTAAGTGTTTTGTAGGCCAACCACATATTCTCCCTTTCCTCATAACCAGTTTCAGTCCCCAAATGTTCACTATCTGAGATGTCTTTTATATTTATTATCTGTACCAGATTGGAGAGCTTAGGTGATGGCGTGGGACTTGGTCTTGAAGTGGTGGAGGAGGCCGGCTGAACCCTGGTCCGTTGGAACTGGTGGTGGTTCTGGCAGCACTGCGATGGTAACATCCCCATCGTATCCTGATCAGACAGCTCAGGACTACAAGCAGTCCTGTAAAACCCCACCCTCTCCCAGAGAACACATCATCAGCCAGAGATCAAGCAACACTTTCACTTCTATGAACGAACACAGTGAGGAAAGGTCGGGGGCAGGGAATTCTTCATTAAGGAGTTGATCCCCGAGCTCTATTAGCAACGGTTCTTCTCCTTAACTCTGTGATCATTCGGCAGTGTCAGTGTGTCTCACCCTCCAAGTGCGATATGCCCCCAGGTCGAGTGATTCACCTTCTCCCTTAATTCACCTGCAATGTATAAACTCTTGGACATACAGGTTTGGTTAACAAACAGTTCCTCATTTGTTCTTTCTGATTATATATTTAACTTCTATGCCTAATTTTTTTTTTTTTAGCTATAAATGTTTAATTTTAAATAAGTTTATTATCCAATAGGCCCCATCCTTTCCTAGTCCACAATGTACCCTCCTTCGTTTGATACCTGGCTCTGGCCAGGTATCAACCTTACCTACTCTAAATAATAACTTAGTACATCATATTCTAGGAACGTCCCTTTTATTCCCCGCATATCCAATTCTCCCTTGGGCGTACATTCATATCTATTCTTTTCCAATTCTCTGTCAAGTGACTTATCTACTTTGAAATGTATCTGTGCTGCTTATATATGTTAACCCCTTTCTCTCCTATCTTATTTCACAGCCTACCTTGCTCATTTCCTGGTCCACCCTCCCCACTCTGCTCTCAAACCTTCAAGGTCTCAACAGTGCGGGGTAGACCCATCTGTCTGCCTTTTTCTATGTGTTCCTTTACAATATTAACTAAGTGTCTCACTGTTTTGACTTTATCTGCATGGATTTAAAAATAACAACAGGTCTTATAGTGTCAATCTTTAAAGTCCTAACATAACCTTAATTAACCTATCTCTATCTTCTAATGGCCAATACAAATGCTTACCTTATGGTCAAGAGTTATAAACTCTATTATAATCAATTTACCTCAAAACTAGTATCCCAAATGACACAATCTCATTATTCTCACTACATTTCCCCGCGAGTGATCAAGTCGCCGGAAAATGCAATGGAAACAGAAAACAGGTCAAAATGTTACACCTACATTCGTGTTCCATATCTAGACATACCAAAAGAACCCTTTATCTTCTCAAAGTCCCTTGCCTAAATAAAACTCAGAAAGTAAAACTCCTATTCCCATATGAGTGTATTCTTTTAAGATATCTTATCTCTGGGTACACGGAAACCCTTAACCTTAATGTTTACTCCAAAAAACAAAATTATGTCACCAGCATTCAACCAGGCCCCCCCGTCGGCTGGGAGACCATTGGGTGCTGCAATACTGCCATCTTCTGTCCATTCTCTGCACAGCTCTCCACCCACTCTTATTCAACCTTCTCAATTTGAGCAATGTTAGTTCCTTATTTTAACTATTGTTTTCCAAATTTTTAATTTTTTTAATTTTTTTAATCTATTATTATCTAGTTAGACTAGAGTGTCCGTGACATACATCCATGGGGATCCGGTTATAGTTATTCTATTAACCATGTGAAAGTGCCCAGGGACACCCCAAATATCAGTAGGAATATCACAAATAAGGGGCCAGATATCCCTAGCCTTGCCCAGGGAGGGAGAAATATCCCTCTAACTGGGCGAGGTTCCTTTATCAGGGGAGGCGGAGTTTGATTCCGCATCACCTGAGTCAGAAATGTCTTAATTTGGAATCGAATTTAAGCTGTTTAAATCAGCTCTGACTTCTGTCAGTGTTCTAGAAGGGATTGGGGCTGGAGTGCAATGTGTGAGGTGGTGCCAAGGTGCGCCTGATTTACCTTTGACCTGGACTGAGTGTGAAGTAACCTCCCTCACTTCGTACAGTCCAGTCCACCTGGGTTCTAGCCACTTTCTCTTGTGGACATTAACCCCACCCAGTCACCAATTTTCCCTCAGTGGTGCCGGATCTCCCGTCAGCTTCCCTGTTGGACCTTGTGAATCTGTGTGAAGAGAGCTGCAGAAAGTTCCGTCAATTATCAGACATTACAATTTGTTGTACATCAAGGGCGGGCATATGACCTCCCTTCCTTGGTGGACCAAGCATGACTCCTCCAGCCATTGTCTCATGAGGAGAGAGATGGGTGCCTGCACCTGGAGAGGCTCTCATGGCCAGCAACGCCAGGGGCAGGACTTCAACCCAAATCAACTTCAAACCTGCACATACATTTGATTGGCGCGTTCCACGAGACTTATGAGATTGTGGCCTGTACACTAACCCCATCATTAAACAACAATCAGTTGACATTTACACATCCGACCCTATTGGTACATGGAGCGTTTGTCATTAAACAATACACATGAGTTCGGTTTGCAGCCACTTAATGACCTATTTTGCATCCTCCCTTGCTGTTGGTATTGCCTCAACCCATTTAGAGAACCTGTCTACCATAACTAACAGGTACCTTTTTCCATTTGTCACATTGTCTTTCCCCATATCTGTGTGTGTTGGTGAGTGGTTCGTTCCCCAGGTCAGGTCTCCGTTTCAGTTCCTGTGCAGCTCTTTCTGCACAGGAGTGGGGTAGACCTTCTTCAGCATTGAGTGCGTCTGCCATGTTTTTGTCAGTGTTGACAAATGTGATGTGTGATTGTGTGCATTTATTCTGGATTTTCGTTTTCCTTTCAGCGCTGAACGTGAATTCTTTGCTCATCAGATATGCTGCAACCCCATGGTGGGTGTGGATTTCCAATGGATGGCACATTATCATGTGGGCTGTTTTTCCAATAGCTTTTGCCACTGCAGCCACATACCTGGAGCATGTGGTTTGCCCTTCTTCAATGTGGTCCAGTTTGGAGGAGTGATACCTCAACACTCTACTCTCCCCCTCTAGGTTCTGGAAAAGGATGGATGATGTAAATCCTTCTTTTTCAGAAACATCCAGATGGAACTTGTTTTTTTTTTAGTCAGGTGCTGTTAGGGCTACTGCCACTTAGAGATCTGTTTTCAAGAGTGCAAAAGCCTTTGATGCTTCAGTAGTCCAGGTCAATGATGAGTGTAGGTTAGTGGTGAGCAGCTTCAGGGCCATGGGGCATATTCGTCAGCCATGCCCTGAAAAGGGGGAGGTGATTGCTGATTCGGGTCTGGATTGGGGTGATTGTATGCGGGTTGAAGGGCCGCACATGGTTGATACATCATTGGCCTGACTCCCCCTTGGTCTAGGGGCGTATCCTCGTCCCCTTTTGGCCAGAAACTGGCTTTGGGCCGGGGTTATTGGGTGCGGACACTGTCGCACCATATGCCCAGCTTGTTTACAATTATGACAGCTTCCATAAGATCCAGAGTACCTCTGGGGCTGTCCCCATGTGGGTGAATAGTTTGATTGTGGTAGTGGGTAGTAGGGTTGTAGTGGTGGTTCCGACGAAGGGTATGGCTGAAGCGGGTAGGCATACGGCAGTTGGAATGGCTGCTCCTGGGGTGGGTGTATAGGTGGTCCCTGCTGGGTGAAGATGGGTAGTTGTTGTTGCTGTATCATTCGGGAAACAGTTTTTTCAATAATTTGTGAGATTTCTTGTTGGTCTTCAGCCACCATCTGTTTCTTGGGTTTCTCTCCTTTCTGGGCCTCTTTCAATTGTAGTTTCAAAAGTTGTACCTGTAGGGACTGGATTTGTGTTTCAGCCCCTCCCTTATCCTTATTGTATTGGGTGATGTGGTGATGCACATGGGAGTTGAACTGAGCCTGGGGAATTGCCATTAACCCCACAGTGCCCCTGAGATGGATTGGGGCCGATGGGGCTGCTGTGGTGGTAGGTGGGGCGTCATTATTGTTGGGCCTGCCCTCTTTGGTGTCAGTTGGTGCTCCAGTGCCCACCCCCATCGTATCAGGTTTCCTGTAAGGGAGAGCTTTCCTAATTTCCTCAATAGCCCATAATCCTATTTTCATCTCAGCCTCTGCCTTTTCCCTTTGCTTTGTTCCTGCCTTTTTAAATAAGTGACTCTTATTCTTATCAACTTCACATTCTATCCCTTGCTTCACTGCTTCCTCCAATTCTTTCTCCATAATGAGGAGTTGCCCTTTTGATGGGGCGACTCCACTAAGGAAACCTGCTTGAGTCCATCTCAGCCTCACTTCTTCCCAAATTCTTTTAACGGGTTTGTAGTGTAATTTCCCGCCTGCTCTGTCTTTCATTCTCTGATCTAAATATTCGTTGAATTTGTGTTTGGGGACGATAGTCGTGGTCATTTTGTCGTTAAGCTATGTCTGGGTCTATTATTATCTTTGTATACTTTAGCCCGTCACTGATCGAAACCAGCGATGTATTTTTCTTCCTCTAACCTCCCCCAGTCTCGTGTCCGACTCGCGTGGACAAAGAATTTTATTGCCGTGTATTCGATGAATTATTTTCGTTTTCCAACAATATTTCAGCTATATCTTTTTGAAACAATATACGAATATATTCACGCGCTCCTGGTATAATTGGAATGACAGTTTTAGGTACTTATAATAAAAAATATTATTGCTTTTCGCTTATTTAATTAATTAAATACTTTGGCAAAATATTTCAGAAGTTTCCTTTGGGGACAATATACTAATGAATTCAGGCGCTCCTGATATAATTGGAATGGCAATTATAAGATCTTTAATTCGAAAGATATTATTTCTTTTAACTTTTCCGATTAATTTGAACTTTTTTCGATTAATTAAATACTTTGCCAAAACATTTCAGAAATTTCCTTTGGGGACAATATACTAGTAATTCACGCGCTTCTATAATAATTTTCAAATTAATTCTAACCCTTAAGGATTTACCAACAGCAGAAGAGGGGAAAACCAGGTCAACTCATCAGCCGTAAATGGCTGCTTCAACGCGGCCCACAGATTCTGACTCGGCGGTCACTATGAACTGCAGCCTGAACTTAGCATATAGCTAATTAGTAGCATTCGGTCTCGTGGAACGTTCAATCCCCCACATTGCGACAACACAACTTACACATACAATTACAACACAACTTACACATGCAATATCACATTAGATTTCTCACGTAACACCTAGCTAAATATAGCTACTGCACGACTATTTGAATCGTATTATATTCACATTAGATTTCTCACGTAACACCTAGCTAAATATAGCTACTGCACGACTATTTGAATCGTATTATATTAATTATGGATTCTTCACGGTACCCCTATCTGATCGACTGTCAAATATGGCCCGACTGTGTGAATCGTTATATATATTTTTTAAATATTTTTTATGGGTCTTCACGGTAACACTTAGCTGATTTGCCAAATCTAACTACTGCCCGGCTATTTGGATCCCATCTTTTAATTATGGATTCTTCACGGTAACCCCTATCTGATCGACTGTCAAATATGGCCCGACTGTGTGAATCGTTATAAAGCTCATTCTTCACTGTACACCTACGCGATCAGCATACCACGTAGTGTCAGACTATGTGAATAAGTCTTTGACCTATTAATACTTAGATATCTGTACACAATGCCTTAAATTCTAAACAATTCCACATAAATTTAGCAACAATTCACACTCACCACAGTAGTACTGATCAATGAATTTAGATATTGACTATAATACAATATACAGATTTTGATTAAACCGGCATCTGCTCACCTTTTATTATCGAGCTCTCTGATCAGTTTCCTGGGTGGGTTGAATCGCGATTCTCCCTCGAAAAGGTCACCTCTCCTCTGGAATCTTTCTCCCTCTCGTCTCCTGTCCGATGGATTTTCTATTGGGCCGAATTCAAATATGTTTTAACCATCCTCTGCTTACCAAGTCTGTTAGTAAAACGTTTACTGTTGACAGGAGAACAAGAGGAGACAATAGGACGAGGTGGATAATTTTATAATAAGGCTGTTTAATTACATGTAAAGATATCTTAGTAAAATCTTGCAGCAAGGCTCTTTCTGTCTGATTCTTATTGAATCGTCCGGAAAAGAGATAGTTTCAAGAATTGTCCAGTATTATATAGACAACAAGCAAAGTAGGTAGATCTGCGAGTCTGGCCTTCCGATTGGTCGATCTGGGTCTTGGGTAGTCCTGAACAGGCCTGGTGTCCACGTTCCATTGGTTCCTGAGATAGTTCTTTGTCCTGAGCTCCAAGCATGAGTTGTGTGTGTCTGTGTGATTGTCATGGGGGAGGGGAGTTGTGGGTGTCGTGTATATGTCTAATGAGTCCAGCATATGTCCAAGAGAAAGAGGGGGTGTGTATGTTGTGTCAACTATAGCTAATGTTGAGAAGTTGTTAAAACAAGTTACCAATATCTAATACAATTTCTTACACTAGGCTATTACTGTAGCGAGAATAGGCTATTCGCGAGCTTTGCTTTCAACTGCTAATAACTTCGCGTGAACCGATAAAAAAAAGTCTGATAACAAAATCGTCGAAGTCGAAATAAAACCCACACTTCCTAAGAAAATTAGCCATATAAGACATTCATTTAGTGGGTTTCGTTCAAAGTTAGTCCGAAATATTGTTCCGTAGTCTTCTGCTGTTGCGCTACAACTGAAAAGTGAATGGGAGACGTCAGCGTCAATACCCATATCTCTCCACTTTCATTTTCACAATGACGTAACCAACTTTCACCCTACTGTTGTCTGCTGGTGATGCAACGTTGACAAGCAACGACAACATGATTTGTTGGAACTTTCTATTTGTCGTTTATTTTACAAGGGGAAAATGAAAAAGAATATGTGACAAAAGTTCCTTGGTATAGGCTACGATATCAGGGATATTTTCACTAAAACTGTCTGCACGGTCCTGGACGGTCCTGGAGACCAGCAGGAGGTGCAGGATTTTGTTCCAACCCAGTACAAACACACCTGTTCCATCAGGGTCTTGATAAGATGTCATAGTTGGTTTCATATTGAAAAGTCATGTTGTAGGCAAAAATGTAAGATGTAGCCTAATTATTCTGCTGCATTTATTCATAAAGCGTCTCAGAGTACGAGTGCTGATCTAGGATCAGGACGCATTCCATCCATTCATTATATTCTATTGGGCAAAACTGATCCTAGATCAGCAATGCAACTCTCTGAGATCCTTAATAAATACGGGCCTTGGTTTTGTTTGATATAGCCTTACTGTAGGCCTTATGTATTAAATATTTTTTTCTATAGGGGACCAGCCATGAGGATGAATCAAATCGAGTGACACTTGAAACGTGATTCCAAAGAGTCAGAGAGCTATATTTCCCATCACATATATCATACATTTGTTGCCTATAGTTTTACAGGCATGGCAATAACATTAGCAACAGGGCTGCGGCCACAACACAGGACAACTGATAGAATCTTTGACCGTGTGGCGACATCCAATGTGCTGAAGTGGCTGACGTCTTCATGGGTTTTAGCGCTAGTAGTGATACATGTCAATGGTGCTGAAACGTCTTCTTATGTCCCATGACACGCCTGCGGTGGACGCATTTTGGGGTTTTTCAAGCTGTTTTACACAAGTTGTGTGATGTAATCAGTTTCCCCTGAGTCTTCTCCCCAGGAATAATAGACACCTTTGGCTGACTTATCGAATTGGGTCGGGAATATGTAGTTTGAAGAGCGTTTGCACATTGGGAAGATGTCGCCAAGATATCATAATAGAATATTGATGTCTAGCCGACATCTAAACAATGTAGAACTGTAGAATTTAGAATGTGTAAGACGTCAATGAGCAAACAATGTCTAAACTGCATCATCCCAATGTACAGTTGAAGTCGGAAGATTACATACACCTTAGCCAAATACATTTAAATTCAGTTTTTCACAATTCCTGACATTTAATCCAAGTAAAAATTCCCTATCTTAGGTCAGTTAGGTTCACCACTTTATTTTAAGAATGTGAAATATCAGAATAATAGTAGAGAGAATTATTTATTTCAGCTTTTATTTCTTTCATCACATTCCCAGTGGGTCAGAAGTTTACATACACTCAATTAGTATTTGGTAGCATTGCCTTTAAATTGTTTAACTTGGGTCAAATATTTTGGGTAGCCTTCCACAATCTTCCCACAATAAGTTGGGTGAATTCTGGCCCATTCCTCCTGACAGAGCTGGTGTAACTGAGTCCGGTTTTTAGGCCTCCTTGCTCACACACGCTTTTACAGTTCTGCCCTCAAATTTTCTATAGGATTGAGGTCAGGGCTTTGTGATGGCCACTCCACTACCTTGACTTTGTTATCCTTGCAAGCCAATTTGCCACAACTTTGGAAGTATGCACGGGGTCATTGTCCATTTGGAAGACCCATTTGTGACCAAGCTTTAACTTCCTGACTGATGTCTTGAGATGTTGCTTCAATATATCCACATCATTTTCCTGCCTCACGATAGGCATCTATTTTGTGAAGTGCACCAGTCTCTCCTTCAGCAAAGCACCCCCACAATATAATGCTGCCAGCCCTGTGCTTCACGGTTAGGATGGTGTTCTTCGAATTGCAAACCTCCCCCTTTTTCCTCCAAACATAACGATGGTCATGATGGACAAACAGTTCTATTTTTGATTCATCAGACCAGAGGACATTTCTCCAAAAAGTATGATCTTTGTCCCCATGTGCATTTCTACAAACAAACCGTAGTCTGGCTTTTTTATGGTGGTTTTGGTTTTGGCTTCTTCCATGCTGAGTGGCCTTTCAGGTTATGTCGATATAGGACTCATTTTACTGTGGATATAGATACTTTTGTACCTGTTTCCTCCATCATCTTCACAAGGTCCTTTGCTGTTGTTCTGGGATTGAATTGCACTTACTGCATCAAAGTGTTTTCTATCCAATGCTACCAATTATATGCATATCCTAGCATCTGGGCCTGAGGAACAGGCAGTTTACTTTGGGGACGTCATTTATCCGAACTTCCGAACACTGCTCCCTAGCCCTAAAAATGATGATGGACTGTCATTTCTCTTTGCTTATTTGAGCTGTTCCTGCCGTAATATGGACTTGGTCTTTTAGCAAATAGTGCTATCTTCTGTATACCACCATTACCTTGTCACAACACAGCTGATTGGCTCAAATGCATTAAGAAGGAAAGAAATTCCACAAATTAACTTTTAACAAGGCACACCTGTTATAGTTTTTTCCAATTGCTAACACACTAAAATGACATGCACAGCACAATCATTTACACTGACACACAGAGAGCAAAACATCTTCTCAAGTCTCCAAAAGTCTAAACACATTTTCTGCTTTACACACATTTTGCAATTCAAAATGGCACTTTTTAAATGCACTGCACACGGTTCTCTGCATAAGACAGAACAATCTGACATAAAGTCACATGTTTGCTATTTCAAAACACTGCCATTCAATATGACACTACATGAGCTAATTGGCCAATACATGTGCCACCTGGCCAAACACCTCAATGGTTAATTGTTACCACTTCAATCAGGAAGTAAGCACTATGAAAAGACCACAGGTGAGCACCTTTGTTTTACAACAACAATGGAAGCCGTTGCAGAGAGAGGAAGAGGAAGAGGGAGGGTGTGTATGAGAGGGCGAGGATGAGTGAGAGGTAGGGGTAGAGCTGGTAGATGAGTTCATGGCCAAAGAAGACAACAACTTTCAAATGAAAACAGAGCAACCTTAGTTGATCATGTCATCAACCATGGGCTGACAATGCGAGAGGCTGGACAGAGAGTGCAGCCCAACTTGAGCCGTTTTACTGTGTCATCCGGACATTTAGACTGGAGTACAGGTATGTAACCAAAATTTATTTCACAATATGTAGTACACCCCATGTCATAGTGTATCAGTTGGGTGACACCTGTTTACTTCATGAATGGCTGATGTCATACACTAACTGCACAAATTTCCTGTAGAATTTACTCTACTGTGGAGGAAATATCTTTAGGCTGCATTGTCCAAGCCCTATATATATATTTATTTTTTCTAAAGGACTGAGAGACGCAACCATGGTGGAGGAAGGGGCCAAATGTTCACCGGGGTACAGGAAGCTGCCATTGTAAACTTGGTTTTGGAAAATAATGAAATCAGATTACGAGAAATTCAAAGCCACATCATCCAAGACAACACCATATTCAACAATATTCAATGAGTCAGTCTGTCCACATTGGCTCGCATTCTCAAGCGAAACCAAATCAGAATGAAACAACTTTATAAGGTGCCGTTTGAGAGAAACTCTCAAAGAAACAAAGAGGTCAGACGAGCATATGTGGATGTAAGTACAATATTGACTGCAGTACACTACACGCAACATTGTTTCCCAGTGTACTGGATAACACCATATTGACTGCTTTTGTTCTTTGTTTTCAGGGAGTACTGGAAATGGATGCTCATGCAATCCCACATGAGTTTATCTTTATAGATGAGGCTGGGTTCAACCTAGCAAAGACCAGAAGAAGGGGGAGAAACGTCATTGGCCACAGAGCCTTTATAGATGTTCCTGGCCAACGTGGTGGGAACATCACAATGTGCGCTGCCATCTCCAATACGCATGGTGTCCTCCACCGTCATGCCAACCTTGGACCATACAACACAGCCCATATTCTCACATTTCTGGACAGACTCCACAATATTCTCAAACCACCAGAGCGTATGAATGATGCAGACCATCAAAGAACCCGGTACGTTGTAGTATGGGACAACGTGAGCTTTCATCGTGCAGCCCCAGTCCAAAACTGGTTTGCTGACCACCCACCATTTCTCGTGCAATACCTCCCACCATATTCACCATTTCTGAACCCCATAGAAGAGTTATTTTCGGCATGGTGGTGGAAGGTATACGACCCGGCAGCCCTTTGTGCGCATGCCTCTTGTGCAGGCTATGGAAGAGGCTGTAACGGTCGTCGTAATATTCCTCCTCCTCCTCGGACGAGGAGAGGAGAGAGGGATCAGATGACCAATGAGCAGCGAGGTATGTAGACATAATGAATTTATTAGACACGACGAACACTGACACGAACTATACTTGAATATTTACAAAATAACAAACAAACAACGTAGACTGACCTGAACATGAAAACTACATATAACGAAGCACGCATGAACAGGAAAGAACGAACGAACGAACGAGACGAGACAGTACCGTGTGGTGCAATAAACACAGACACAGCGACAATCACCCACACACAAACAGTGAGAACAGCCTACCTTAAATGTGGTTCTCAATCAGAGGAACGTCAAACACCTGCCTCTAATTGAGAACCACATCAGGCACATTAAACCCAACATAGAAACACAACACATAGAATGCCCACCCAGCTCACGTCCTGACCAACAAAACAAAGGATTAACACAATAACTAGGGTCAGAACGTGACAGAGGCATGTGATGAGATTGATGTGGGTGCGATTTCAGGGATGGATAAGGCACTCAAGGCGCTTCCCTCAATGTCTGGCAAGGGAAGATATTGCCTGTGATGTGGACGAGGCGTTGTGGCCAGACCCAGCTGTGCGGCAAGATGCTGCCTAATTATTTTTCTTGCCTCTTTTTTTCTAGATATTTTTTCTGCACATTTTTTCTGCAATTTTCTTTTTCAGTTTACTGTTTTTTTGTAAGCATATTTTTGTTCAGTCCAATGTAAATATATCTGCTGTGCATATGTTGCACTGACTTGTTTGATGAAAAATAAAAATAAAAATATTTCAACAGCATGTGTGTGTATCTGCAAATATTTCTGTGCATCTGAAGAATTTTCTACAATTTGAACTATTTTAGTATTATGGCAAAGCATACTAAAGATGAGAGTGCTTTTCATTATGCCCAACAGTGTGTAGTTGGTTAGACAAAATTCTGGTAATATGAATGAAGTGTGTGCCATTTCGTGCAAACGTTTGATTTTGATAATGCTATATGTAGTTTTGGTTGCAGTGCTTCATTTTGCAGGATATATGAGGTATTTTGCAGTTTGGGTGTGTGGTTTTGTGAATTGTGTTAAGTATTATGATAAAACCAGCCTAGTTTTCAAAATTGTGTTTTAGCAATTGAGAAAAACTGTAATTGAAATGCATTCCAGGCGACTACCTCCTGAAGCTGGTTCAGAGAATTTCCAAAAGTGTGCAAAGCTGTCAAGGCAAAGAGTGGATACTTTGAACAATCTCAAATATAACATATATTTTGACTTGTGTAAACACTTTTTTGGTTACTACATGAATCCATATGTGTTATTTCATAGTGTTGATGTCTTCACTACTATTATACAATGTAGAAAATAGTTAAAATAAAGAAAAACCCTGAGGTGTGTCCAAACTTTTGACTGGTACATTGTGTATATATATATATATATATATATACTCCGGACTCCGACATTGATCCTCCTAATATGTCTATGTTTCTTATGTGCTATCTTTTACTTTTAGATTTGTGTGTATCGTTGTGTATTGTTAGATATTTCTTCAATGGTAGAGCTAGGACCACAAGCATTCGCTACACCCATTAAAACATCTGCTAAATATGTGAATGTGATAAATTACAATTTATTTGATTAAAAAAGATTACAGCTGTAAAAAGATTATGACTAAGTTTGAAAGAAAATGGTAAAATAATTTATTTAGTTAAAATATATTTCATTATTACAATAACAAACATTTCCTATAAGGTTGCAATAATAAATAAAGTATGCAATGGCCTTCATAAATACAAAAATACATGTACAAAAACATTGTTACATGAGGCTATGTATAGCCCAAGTCAATCACATAATTATTCAGCATAAAAAAATGATTCACTCCACAGAGTTGTGAATACATTACTACACTTTAAATAAATTCGTTCAAAACAAATGAAAAAACTTGTAAATAAATAGTTGAATAAATAGATATATAAATAAATAATATCTACACAACACACACATAACGCTCATTGGCTACTTAATGTTGTGTCTAGTCTTTGTAGGTGTGCCAGCACCACTGTCCTTATGTCTTCCCAGCCGCTTGCGCTGTAATCCTGCATAAATGAAATACACTTGTTGAGATTTTAGAATAAACACATGTTGTATCATCACATAAATACATCCAGATTTGGTGAATGTACTCTCTTTGTAAGACAAATGGATCAACCTACCTCGCGTTTCAAGTAATTCTTCAGGAACTTGAAGTGAAGGCTCATCTTTTTGTTCACTCTTTTGACAGATTTTGAATGTCTAGTTTTCATAGCCTTTACCTGGTAGAACAAAATACAAATATTTCATTTAATATTATGATTTGATTAACATGTAGCCACTTATATTATAATCTAGTAGGATAGTATAATGTTTTCCTTTTGCATTAATGTTAAGGGCGAAAATCACAAATGACATACGCATTGGTCCAGCTCCGAGGTCTGGCGATAGAGGTCATTCATAAACTTGTCAACTCCTTTCAGGTCCCAGGCGGTGGACTCATATTTACCACTGCTGTACAATTTCTTTATAGCGTTCAGAGTATGCGAAATGAAGACCATCTGTTCGTCAGCCTAGAAGCAGAGTGAATTGTATTAGTATATGCCTTATAAATTGAGGGCAAATATCAGAAAGTTATAGCATATTGCTTATTCGTTATAACCTAACTATATACAGTGCATTCGGAAAGTATTCAGAACCCTTCACTATCTGCACATTTTGTTACGTTTCAGCCTTATTTTAAATTGATTAAATATTATTTGTTTCATCAATCTACACACAATAACCCATAATGACCAATCCAAAACATGTTTTTAGAAATTTTTGCTAATTTATTCAAAACAAAAAACAGTTTTTGCTTTATCATTATGGGGTATTGTGTGTAGATTGATGATGATTTTTTATTTATTTGTATTCAATTTTCGAAATGGTCTGTAACGTAACAAATTTTGGAAAAGGTGATGGGGTCTGAATACTTTACGAATTCAGTGTTTAACTTCTACCGCCTCAGAAACCCGGATCCGGGAGCACCCCCCACCACCCCCACCAGTAAAAAAGCTGACTAGCATAGCTAGCATAGCGTCACAAGTAAATACTAGCATCTAAATATCATTCAATCACAAGTCCAAGACACCAGATGAAAGATACACTTCTTGTGAATCCAGCAATCATTTCTGATTTTTAAAATGTTTTACAGGGAAGACACAATATGTAAATCTATTAGCTAACCACGTTAGCAAAAGACACCATTTTTCTTACTCCACTATTTTTTCACTCCATCACCAGCTATCACCAATTCGACCAAATAAAGATATAAATAGCCACTAACCAAGAAAAAACTTCATCAGATGACAGTCTGATAACATATTTATTGTATACTATAGGTTTTGTTAGAAAAATGTGCATATTTCAGGTATAAATCATAGTTTGCCATTGCAGCCACCATCACAAATCTCACCAAAGCGACTAGAATTACTACAGAGAGCAACGTGTATTACCAATTTACTCATCATAAAACATTTCTTAAAAATACACAGCGCACAGCAATGGAAAGACACAGATCTTGTGAATTCAGACAATATTTCAGATTTTCTAAGTGTTTTACAGCGAAAACACAATAAATCGTTATATTAGCATACCACATGTGCAAACGTTACCCGAGCATTGATTCAAGGCAAAGAGAGCGATAACGTTATCATCACCAAAATATATAAATTTTTTCACTAACCTTCTCAGAATTCTTCCGATGACACTCCTGTAACATCATATTACACAATCCATATAGAGTTTGATCGAAAATGTGCATATTTAGCGGCACAAATCGTGCTTACACAATGGAAATACTGTCCAACTACTCAAGCAATCTGCCCGGCGCCATCTTGGAAAGACACCTATTTTTATCGAAAACTATTCATAAACTTGACTAAAAAAATACAAGTTGGACAGCAATTGAAAGACAAATTAGTTCTTAATGCAATCGCTGAATTACATTTCTAAAATTATCCTTACTGTGCAATACAGGGTGCGCCAAAGCGAAGCTACACAAAAAAAAATGGCGATATATGCGTTTAACATTTTTCAACAGAACAACGATTTATCATCATAAATAGTTCTTACTATGAGCTGAGCTTCCATCAGAATCTTGGGCAATGTATCCTTTCTCCGGTCTAATCGTCTTTTGGTCGAAAGATGTCCTCTTGTCCTGTCGAAATGGCCACTAACGTTCGGCATCTACAGGAAAAGTGTCCAACTCTTCAAAGTGCGTCACAAAGAAATGCCTCAAAATCGCACTAAACGGATATAAATTGCTATAAAACGGTTTAAATTAACTACCTTATGATGTCTTTAACACCTATAACGAATAAAAATATGACCGGGGATATAGAAGTGCCTAAACCAAAGCTTGGAAGGAGGCCAGTCCGACGACCACTCTGCGTCGAGCGCACCGTTGAAAAGAAAGGTACTTCCGCTCCAGGATCTTATATAAGGTCCCAGATTGCGCAATCGACTCCATTCAAATTGTCACCACTTACTGACATCTAGAGGAAGGCGTAGGCAGTGTTTGTAGCCCCATAGCATTCACAGGGACTTATAAACTGACCTGGGAGCAGGGGCCAAGATTTCTGAAATCTCACTCCCTGGCAGGAAAAGTGCTGTAGAATGAGTTCTGTTTCACTCAGAGACATAATTCCAACGGTTTTAGAAACTAGAGAGTGTTTTCTATCCAATAATAATACCACTCTTAGAAAAAAAGGTTATGGATAGAACAAAACCTTTTTATGCATATTTCTTACCCTGAAATTATTGACTTGTCTGTATTGTTTGTCAGGGAAAGTGATCTGAGGTTCTCGAGAGACTTCTGAGATGCCAAAAAATATAAACAAAATATTGCATTATTATTACTGTACAAAAATGTGTCAGGTAATTTAAATGAAATAGTGCAGCTCATGAAATGTTGAAAAGATGACAAGAGCTCAATGACGAGGAACAAGTGAATAAACATTTCCCTATATCCTACCATTTTCTGAAGCATCGTTATGGTGTTGTTGCTGAACACTTGGAACATGCTCGGAGACCGAGGAAGTGTCTTCATCCACGTGCATCCGATGGTTTTATTCCAGGTGCAAATCGTCATGACCAAGCACATCCAAAAGCTGATTGAACCCATTTTAGCGTAGGTCTGCTGTAGTTCTCGGTCTGTCCACAATCAATCTTGATGCCCTTCCGAAAGATAGCCTACTTCGTGTAATTCCGACAAAACAAAGTTGTCCGCAAAGGAGAAAAAGATAGTGTTCTTCCTGATCGATCAATTTGTCGAATTCCCGAGTTCTGTCATGCTCCAACCTGTGTCGATCCTTTATACTAAGAGTCTGCAAGGTATTCCAAAAGTGAAAGGTGGAAGTTCCCTTACACTTTCATACCTGAGAGTTGTTTTACGTCTGGAGGAAAGGCAGGGAAAGGACAGGTGCATCTCTCGAAGAACTGTTACATCTTGAGTTATTTGCTATTTTATCATGAAATATTGGCCTTTCAACCAGGATTTTTTTAATAGAAGAAATAAACATGTGAATCCATTTTAGTCAGACTATGGCCTAAATAAATATCACCATATAGAACAAGATTGAGTTTGGCCTTTCACTTCGAAAAGAACAGTATTTAATGTTTGAAAACGCAACACCTTTTCATTTGCGCACAGAAACTATGGTGTCAACAACGTTGTAAGCACCTTCTTAAAGGGTAATTGTGGTTTGTGGACCTCAACTGCCTATTTAAAGATACAGATCAACGTTGTATAGGTTCAATCAATTACACACTCAACATGACTTTATTTCGTTTTAGAAACAGGTTGTGGTCTGAATTATTTTGGTTGACCCACTCCTAAGCTCCCGGTTTTCAGAATAAGACACTGGAAGCCTATGCAGCGCACAGGCAGTATAGACCTTGGCATTACTGCTTACTTTGACATTAGTGCTTAAATTGGAGCCTATATTTCGGATGGTTTTGAATCTGGGCCTACAGGCAATTGTGAGTAAAATATAAGTCTATCACGTAGATCATTTGTCAAAGTATTCCATATTCGTGTGTTTTTATTGAACTTTTATTCAGATATGTGAGTTGATGTTACCTCTGCATCTATTATCTTTCCACTATAGAGACTGAAGAGTAACCTCATGGTTAGCGATTGCTATACTCCATTGAACTAACATTCAGAATGTGGAGTTATAATTATGTTGCATGATATCCAGTAAATGTGTACTTGATAGAATTAATAACTATCTGAATCAACATTGTTTTACAGTGATATGATGATGTCATAAAGGGCGGGAAAGTATGGCTGGAATTCAGAGTATTGTAAAGGAGTTTATTGTTTTTCATTGAAGATGATGTTGATATGCAATTGTTAGTAGGAATCATTTCTCATTTAGGATAACATTTCAACGAAAAAGTCGTTGTATTTCAAGGTTGCATCACACCACAGAATTTTACAAAATTAATAGCACAATTCTAACCAATGTAAGGCGTGTATGTATCTTTATTTAAATACTATAACCTACATGGAAATTATTTGCAACACGGAGAAATTACATAAACATATAAATAAAGCTTTCAGTGGCACATTTCGTTTATTCAACAAAATTACACGTTTTGCAAAAATGAACTAAAAGTAATGCTACTCTCAGACGTGTTTTCTTGGCATTTTTGATTTCTTGAGTTAAATAACCAAGAACGTACACATTCCGAATAGGTCATATTTTGTCGAGCAAGAAGGTCTTGGAGATCCCTGAGTTTGATGGAATTCCATTTTACAAGAGTTAGGTTTTGTTGGAAGAGCTCGCTGGCTAGTTGAAATGCAAGTCTCAGTGCCCAAACCTTTTCCCCCTCCTGTAATCACAATAACACCCCGTGTAACCATGCAATTGAACTAGACTAACACAGAAAGTGTAGACACTCATGATCTCCTGAGCATCACCTCTATTGAAAGCGTTGGACGTTGGACCCTTATCATTTCTGCCTCTGGGTTACAGCCTCTTGGTCTCCTCTCCTATACCACACACAAAAAAACACCATACCTCAATAAAACAACTAAATATATGAATGAATCAAGCTCCAATAATCAATTTTCAACTAGAATAAATAACTTGTGATATCACAGTATGCATGCTACAGCCAGAATTATTAGGAGGTGATCCCCATGATGCCACTTAAAAAGTTCTATATATATGACTAAGCTATATAAATAATTTGTTTTTATTTTTTTGCCCACCAGCACCCTGCCTCGTTCAGGGGACTAAACTATTATCCATTAAAAGTATTGCTTGTTTTTTGCCTCTTTTTCCGTATTGTCTTCCATGTTTTTTTTTCTTATTTCTCCTCCAATCATAGTAAGACATACAGGTGTTTACAGACTTTATAAATAAACATCCCACAATGTGGGAGCTAAAAGTTCCTGGTCCCCCAGATTATCCTCTACTCCTCACCCAGATCTCCCCACTTCCTTCAGCCCACTGCCCCAGTGTGATTACCACATAAAAACAAACAGGAAAAACAAAAAGAACAGCAACCCTCCCAAAGTACAAAAACACATTCAAAAGAAAGTACATAAAGAAACAAAACTACAAGCATACATAAACTTAAAGTAGATATTATCATGTGACTGAGCAGCAACAAGTTTAATGTGAGTCCCCTCTGATGGTTAGATAAGATATTATAAATCCACTCTCATTGGTTTCAGACAAGAACGAAATTTGGACAATTTATACAAAAAAGTGTTTATTCACATTTTCAATATTATTTTTCACCGGTTTTTCAAGTAGACCGGCAATACAGTTCAGTTCAACACAGGTACAAAAGGGAAATACAAAATATAAATAATAAATTATACAAATAAAAAACAATAATTTATGGATTTAAATATAATAAATAGACTGACAGGGTCCCACATGATTGTATTCATGCTTTATAAACTGGTAAGGGCATAGCTTCTGAGATGAGTCTGGATGATCAGTACATCTGTGCCGCAAGGATATCCAATCTTTGCAGATGACGTTTAGTCTCTTTCCTGATGAGCTCCCACGCCTGTGCACTGTAGTTCTGAAAAACACAGAAAATGTGAAATATTAGTTGGGTGAACTTTCTTGGCAAATAACGACCATAATGTCTTGAACAACAAAGAAAGACCTGGTGCCGTATGTATTAAGCTTCTCAGAGTAGGAGTGCTGATTTAGGATCAGTATTGTCTTTTGGATCACTATAAATAAGGACAGAGGAGACCTGATACTAGATCAGCACTCCTCTGAGATGCTTGATACATATGGCCCCGAACCCACTTTTTTAAAAATGAACACTGCCCCTGTTTAGCCTAGCCTAGTTAATATTCATTTGATTACATGTATTAAACACGTTTCCATACGAAACCAAACTCACCATTTTTCTCAGAACCTTCTTATTCAACTTCTTGAAGTACCGTTTTAGTCTCCTCTCAGGTTTCATGGCAGGTGATACCTGTTGGACAAAATTAAACAAAACATTAGCGTCATACAGATGTAGGATCTTCATTTGATCTCTTTTTTCGGAGTATTTCCTGCACGGCAGTATTTTTGCCGGCAACTGTACTGCCGGCAAAAATGTCTAAAACACGTTTTTTGCTTTGTCATTATGGGGTATTGTGTGTAGATTGATGAGGGGGAAAATGAATTTAATCAATTTTAGAAAAAGGATGTGACGTAACAAAATGTGGAAGAAGTCAAGGGGTTGAATACTTTAAACGTAGATTTCTCCACTTGTAGAGTTAGTAGGCTACACCTAAACCAGGGCTCTCCAACAATGTTCCTGGAGAACTACCTTCCTGTAGGTTTTCACTCCAACCCTAATCTACCACACCTGATTAATTAGCTGGTTGATAAACTGAATCAGGTTAGTTACAACTGGGGTTGGAGCGAAAACCTACAGGAAGGTAACTCTCCATGAACGGGGCTGGAGAGCCCTGACCTAAACAGGGATTATACTTTAAATAGACCTGTTACTTACACAGGAATTAAGGTTCTCCAATTGGCGTTCTAGAATGTTGAGGAAATCGTCCAGGTTTTTCTTGTCCCATGTGACAGATTTCATATTCCCATCAAACAGTTTTGTGATTTGATAGATGGTCTCTTTCAGGAATCTGACTTTGTCCTCAAACTACACAGGAAGATATAAAAAGAAGATTAGAAACAGTATAGGCTTTCGTTATGGCATCAATATAACATTGGGTCAAGACCGCCATACCAAAGCATATCAGAACACGATAAGTCACATTTCTAGTCTTTACCTCAGCATCATCTATGTGTCTGTAAAGTGATGTTGGGAAAAAGACTGGGGCATCCTGCTTTGTGATATCTCCTCCCTGGAAAACAATCAATATAGTATGTTAAGTCACGTGTCAAATACTTCAAGACCAATCAAGACAGACATAAAGTATAGCTTAAACTGCAAGTACAGTAGGTCTAATGTAGATAGCGTCTCTTGATCTCTGTCATTATAGCCTTAGCTCCCTTTTAGTATGTATATTCAAATATAGGCTTACAGTCTTCTAACAAAAAGGCTAAACATGAAACATATGACTACTTGACTTGGTTGGTTGTTTTGCTGTCCTTAATACATGCATTCAGTCTCCTCTTACAGTGTGCTGATAACTCACCATCTGGTCCAGCAGGGAAAGGTATTCTGCGCTCAAGTGGCCGTAGTGGTGTCGTATCCAGTCACAGCAATGACACACGCTCTGCATACTGCAAATAATAAGAAAAATACACGTCCAACTCTGCATTGTATACATTGTAAATAGCAGTTCGTTTCGCTATTAGTTTTCCAGATGAGTTTGAACATCTCTGCTGTGTTAAGTAGTTTTATGTGGAATTGGGAAAGGGAAAGCTGTATAGAGAATTTCCCCTGATCAACCTACCGGAGGCGGGAACTTTCATTTTCCAGACTAGCACATGCAGCAATAGGAATTCCATGCCTGCTCCGTCTCCTTGACGAACAAATCCAAGTAAATCCATAGACATTCTCCTTGAATCCGGCTTTAAACTTTAGTTGAACCACAAGATAAGATTATTCCATTTAGATATCGGCTAGGCTATTACTGTAGCGAGAATAGGCTATTCGCGAGCTTTGCTTTCAACTGCTAATAACTTCGCGTGAACCGATAAAAAAAAGTCTGACAACAAAATCGTCGAAGTCGAAATAAAACCCACACTTCCTAAGAAAAGTAGCCATATAAGACATTCATTTAGTGGGTTTCGTTCAAAGTTAGTCCGAAGTATTGTTCCGTAGTCTTCTGCTGTTGCGCTACAACTGAAAAGTGAATGGGAGACGTCAGCGTCAATACCCATATCTCTCAACTTTCATTTTCACAATGACGTAACCAACTTTCACCCTACTGTTGTCTGCTGGTGATGCAACGTTGACAAGCAACGACAACATGATTTGTTGGAACTTTCTATTTGTCGTTTATTTTACAAGGGGAAAATGACAAAGAATATGTGACAAAAGTTCCTTGGTATAGGCTACGATATCAGGGATATTTTCACTAAACCGTCTGCAGGGTCCTGGACGGTCCTGGAGACCAGCAGGAGGTGCAGGATTTTGTTCCAACCCAGTACAAACACACCTGTTCCATCAGGGTCTTGATAAGATGTCATAGTTGGTTTCATATTGATAAGTCATGTTGTAGGCAAAAATGTCAGATGTAGCCTAATTATTCTGCTGCATTTATTCATAAAGCGTCTCAGAGTAGGAGTGCTGATCTAGGATCAGGACGCACTCCATCCATTCATTATAATCTATTGGGCAAAACTGATCCTAGATCAGCAATGCAACTCTCTGAGATCCTTAATAAATACGGGCCTTGGTTTTGTTTGATATAGCCTTACTGTAGGCCTTATGTATGAAATATTTTTTTCTATAGGGGACCAGCCATGAGGATGAATCAAATCGAGTGACACTTGAAACGTGATTCCAAAGAGTCAGAGAGCTATATTTCCCATCACATATATCATACATTTGTTGCCTATAGTTTTACAGGCATGGCAATAACATTAGCAACAGGGCTGCGGCCACAACACAGGACAACTGATAGAATCTTTGACCGTGTGGCGACGTCCAATGTGCTGAAGTGGCTGACGTCTTCATGGGTTTTAGCGCTAGTAGTGATACATGTCAATGGTGCTGAAACGTCTTCTTATGTCCCATGACACGCCTGCGGTGGACGCATTTTGGGGTTTCCCAAGCTGTTTTACTCAAGTTGTGTGATGTAATCAGTTTCCCCTGAGTCTTCTCCCCAGGAATAATAGACACCTTTGGCTGACTTATGGAATTGGGTAGGGAATATGTAGTTTGAAGAGCGTTTGCACATTGGGAAGATGTCGCCAAGATATCATAATAGAATGTTGATGTCTAGCCGACATCTAAACAATGTAGAACTGTGGAATTTAGAATGTGTAAGACGTCAATGAGCAAACAATGTCTAAACTGCATCATCCCAATGTACAGTTGAAGTCGGAAGATTACATACACCTTAGCCAAATACATTTAAATTCAGTTTTTCACAATTCCTGACATTTAATCCAAGTAAAAATTCCCTATCTTAGGTCAGTTAGGTTCACCACTTTATTTTAAGAATGTGAAATATCAGAATAATAGTAGAGAGAATTATTTATTTCAGCTTTTATTTCTTTCATCACATTCCCAGTGGGTCAGAAGTTTACATACACTCAATTAGTATTTGGTAGCATTGCCTTTAAATTGTTTAACTTGGGTCAAATATTTTGGGTAGCCTTCCACAATCTTCCCACAATAAGTTGGGTGAATTCTGGCCCATTCCTCCTGACAGAGCTGGTGTAACTGAGTCCAGTTTTTAGGCCTCCTTGCTCACACACGCTTTTACAGTTCTGCCCACAAATTTTCTATCGGATTGAGGTCAGGGATTTGTGATGGCCACTCCACTACCTTGACTTTGTTATCCTTGTAAGCCAATTTGCCACAACTTTGGAAGTATGCACGGGGTCATTGTCCATTTGGAAGACCCATTTGTGACCAAGCTTTAACTTCCTGACTGATGTCTTGAGATGTTGCTTCAATATATCCACATAATTTTCCTGCCTCACGATACCATCTATTTTGTGAAGTGCACCAGTCTCTCCTTCAGCAAAGCACCCCCACAATATGATGCTGCCACCCCTGTGCTTCACGGATAGGATGGTGTTCTTCGAAATTGCAAACCTCCCCATTTTTCCTCCAAACATAATGATGGTCATGATGGACAAACAGTTCTATTTTTGATTTATCAGACCAGAGGACATTTCTCCAAAAAGTATGATCTTTGTCCCCATGTGCATTTCTACAAACCGTAGAAACAAACTGTAGTCTGGCTTTTTTATGGTGGTTTTGGAGCTGTGGCTTCTTCCTTGCTGAGTGGCCTTTCAGGTTATGTTGATATAGGACTCATTTTACTGTGGATATAGATACTTTTGTACCTGTTTCCTCCATCATCTTCACAAGGTCCTTTGCTGTTGTTCTGGGATTGAATTGCACTTACTGCATCAGAGTGTTTTCTATTCAATGCTACCAATTATATGCATATCCTAGCTTCTGGGCCTGAGTAACAGGCAGTTTACTTTGGGGACGTCATTTTTCCGAACTTCCCGAACACTGCTCCCTAGCCCTAAAAATGATGATGGACTGTCATTTCTCTTTGCTTATTTGAGCTGTTCCTGCCGTAATATGGACTTGGTCTTTTAGCAAATAGTGCTATCTTCTGTATACCACCCTTACCTTGTCACAACACAGCTGATTGGCTCAAACGCATTAAGAAGGAAAGAAATTCCACAAATTAACTTTTTACAAGGCACACCTGTTATAGTTTTTTCCAATTGCTAACACACTAAAATGACATGCACAGCACAATTATTTACACTGACACACAGAGAGAAAAACATATTCTCAAGTCTCCAAAAGTCTAAACACATTTTCTGCTTTACACACATTTTGCAATTCAAAATGGCACTTTTTAAATGCACTGCACACGGTTCTCTGCATAAGACAGAACAATCTGACATAAAGTCACATGTTTGCCATTTCAAAACACTGCCATTCAATATGACACTACATGAGCTAATTGGCCAATACATGTGCCACCTGGCCAAACACCTCAATGGTTAATTGTTACCACTTCAATCAGGAAGTAAGCACTATGAAAAGACCACAGGTGTGCCCCTTTTGTTTTACAACAACAATGGAAGCCGTTGCAGAGAGAGGAAGAGGAAGAGGGAGGGTGAGAATGAGAGGGGGAGGAAGAGTGACAGGTAGGGGTAGAGCTGGTAGAGGAGTTCATGGCCAAAGAAGAAAACAACTTTCAAATGAAAACAGAGCAACCTTAGTTGATCATGTCATCGTCCATGGGCTGACAATGCGAGAGGATGGACAGAGAGTGCAGCCCAACTTGAGCCGTTTTACTGTCGCCTGTGTCATCCGGACATTTAGACTGGAGTACAGGTATGTAACCAAAATTTCTTTCACACTATGTAGTACACCCCATGTCATAGTGTATCAGTTGGGTGACACCTGTTTACTTCATGAATGGCTGATGTCATACACTAACTGCACAAATTTCCTGTAGAATTTACTCTACTGTGGAGGAAATATCTTTAGGCTGCATTGTCCAAGCCCTATATTTTAGTTTTTTTGTTTTTCTAAAGGACTGAGAGACGCAACCATGGTGGAGGAAGGGGTCAAATGTTCACCGGGGTACAGGATTGTAAACTTGGTTTTGGAAGATAATGAAATTAGATTACGAGAAATTCAAAGCCACATTATCCAAGACAACACCATATTCAACAACATTCAACGAGTCAGTCTGTCCACATTGGCTCGCATTCTCAAGCGAAACCAAATCAGAATGAAACAACTTTATAAGGTGCCGTTTGAGAGAAACTCTCAAAGAAACAAAGAGGTCAGACGAGCATATGTGGATGTAAGTACAATATTGACTGCAGTACACTACACGCAACATTGTTTCCCAGTGTACTGGATAACACCATATTGACTGCTTTTGTTCTTTGTTTTCAGGGAGTACTGGAAATGGATGCTCATGCAATCCCACATGAGTTTATCTTTATAGATGAGGCTGGGTTCAACCTAGCAAAGACCAGAAGAAGGGGGAGAAACGTCATTGGCCACAGAGCCATTATAGATGTTCCTGGCCAACGTGGTGGAAACATCACAATGTGCGCTGCCATCTCCAATACGCATGGTGTCCTCCACCGTCATGCCAACCTTGGACCATACAACACAGCCCATATTCTCACATTTCTGGACAGACTCCACAATATTCTCAAACCACCAGAGCGTATGAATGATGCAGACCATCAAAAAACCCGGTACGTTGTAGTATGGGACAATGTGAGCTTTCATCGTGCAGCCCCAGTCCAACACTGGTTTGCTGACCACCCACCATTTCTCGTGCAATACCTCCCACCATATTCACAATTTCTGAACCCCATAGAAGAGTTATTTTCGGCATGGTGGTGGAAGGTATACGACCCGGCAGCCCTTTGTGCGCATGCCTCTTGTGCAGGCTATGGAAGAGGCATGTGATGAGATTGATCTGGGTGCGATTCAGGGATGGATAAGGCACTCAAGGCGCTTCCCTCAATGTCTGGCAAGGGAAGATATTGCCTGTGATGTGGACGAGGCGTTGTGGCCAGACCCAGCTGTGCGGCAAGATGCTGCCTAATTATTTTTCTTGCCTCTTTTTTTCTAGATATTTTTTCTGCACATTTTTTCTGCAATTTTCTTTTTCAGTTTACTGTTTTTTTGTAAGCATATTTTTGTTCAGTCCAATGTAAATATATCTGCTGTGCATATGTTGCACTGACATGTTTGGTGAAAAATAAAAATAAAAATATTTCAACAGCATGTGTGTGTATCTGCAAATATTTCTGTGCATCTGAAGAATTTTCTACAATTTGAACTATTTTAGTATTATGGCAAAGCATACTAAAGATGAGAGTGCTTTTCATTATGCCCAACAGTGTGTAGTTGGTTAGACAAAATTCTGGTAATATGAATGAAGTGTGTGCCATTTCGTGCAAACGTTTGATTTTCATAATGCTATATGTAGTTTTGGTTGCAGTGCTTCATTTTGCAGGATATATGAGGTATTTTGCAGTTTGGGTGTGTGGTTTTGTGAATTGTGTTAAGTATTATGATAAAACCAGCCTAGTTTGCAAAATTGTGTTTTAGCAATTGAGAAAAACTCTAATTGAAATGCATTCCAGGTGACTACCTCCTGAAGCTGGTTCAGAGAATTTCCAAAAGTGTGCAAAGCTGTCATCAAGGCAAAGAGTGGATACTTTGAACAATCTCAAATATAACATATATTTTGACTTGTGTAAACACTTTTTTGGTTACTACATGAATCCATATGTGTTATTTCATAGTGTTGATGTCTTCACTACTATTATACAATGTAGAAAATAGTTAAAATAAAGAAAAACCCTGAGGTGTGTCCAAACTTTTGACTGGTACATTGTGTATATATATATATATATATATATATATATATATATATATATATATATATATACACTCCGGACTCCGACATTGATCCTCCTAATATGTCTATGTTTCTTATGTGCAATCTTTTACTTTTTGATTTGTGTGTATCGTTGTGTATTGTTAGATATTTCTTCAATGGTAGAGCTAGGACCACAAGCATTCGCTACACCCATTAAAACATCTGCTAAATATGTGAATGCGATAAATTACAATTTATTTTATTAAAAAAGATTACAGCTGTAAAAAGATTATGACTTTAAGTTTGAAAGAAAATGGTAAAATAATTTATTTAGTTTATTTAGATTTGTTGAATGTACTCTCTTTGTAAGACAAATGGATCAACCTACCTCGCGTTTCAAGTAATTCTTCAGGAACGAAGTGAAGGCTCATCTTTTTGTTCACTCTTTTGACAGATTTTGATTGTCTAGTTTTCATAGCATTTAGAACATTAGCATTAGCTGTTAGAACAAAATACAAATATTTCATTTAATATTATGATTTGATTAACATGTAACCACTTATATTATAATCTAGTAGGATAGTATAATGTTTTCCTTTTGCATTAATGTTAAGGGCGAAAATCACAAATGACATACGCATTGGTCCAGCTCCGAGGTCTGGCGATAGAGGTCATTCATAAACTTGTCAACTCCTTTCAGGTCCCAGGCGGTGGACTCATATTTACCACTGCTGTACAATTTCTTTATAGCGTTCAGAGTATGCGAAATGAAGACCATCTGTTCGTCAGCCTAGAAGCAGAGTGAATTGTATTAGTATATGCCTTATAAATTGAGGGCAAATATCAGAAAGTTATAGCATATTGCTTATTCGTTATAACCTAACTATATACAGTGCATTCGGAAAGTATTCAGAACCCTTCACTATCTGCACATTTTGTTACGTTTCAGCCTTATTTTAAATTGATTAAATATTATTTGTTTCATCAATCTACACACAATAACCCATAATGACCAATCCAAAACATGTTTTTAGAAATTTTTGCTAATTTATTCAAAACAAAAAACAGGTTTTGCTTTATCATTATGGTCTATTGTGTGTAGATTGATGATGATTTTTTATTTATTTGTATTCAATTTTCGAAATGGTCTGTAACGTAACAAATTTTGGAAAAGGTGATGGGGTCTGAATACTTTACGAATTCAGTGTTTAATCCACTCTTAGAAAAAAAGGTTATGGATAGAACAAAACCTTTTTATGCATATTTCTTACCCTGAAATTATTGACTTGTCTGTATTGTTTGTCAGGGAAAGTGATCTGAGGTTCTCGAGAGACTTCATGACCCTGAGATGCCAAAAAATATAAACAAAATATTGCATTATTATTACTTTACAACATTGTGTCAGGTAATTTAAATGAAATAGTGCAGCTCATGAAATGTTGAAAAGATGACAAGAGCTCAATGACCAGGAACAAGTGAATAAACATTTCCCTATATCCTACCATTTTCTGAAGCATCGTTATGGTGTTGTTACTGAACACTTGGAACATGCTCGGAGACCGAGGAAGTGTCTTCATCCACGTGCATCCGATGGTTTTATTCCAGGTGCAAATCGTCATGACCAAGCACATCCAAAAGCTGATTGAACCCATTTTAGCGTAGGTCTGCTGTAGTTCTCGGTCTGTCCACAATCAATCTTGATGCCCTTCCGAAAGATAGCCTACTTCGTGTAATTCCGACAAAACAAAGTTGTCCGCAAAGGAGAAAAAGATAAAGTGTTCTTCCTGATCGATCAATTTGTCGAATTCCCGAGTTCTGTCATGCTCCAACCTGTGTCGATCCTTTATACTAAGAGTCTGCAAGGTATTCCAAAAGTGAAAGGTGGAAGTTCCCTTACACTTTCATACCTGAGAGTTGTTTTACGTCTGGAGGAAAGGCAGGGAAAGGACAGGTGCATCTCTCGAAGAACTGTTACATCTTGAGTTATTTGCTATTTTATCATGAAACATTGTCCTTTCAACCAGGATTTTTTTAATAGAAGAAATAAACATGTGAATCCATTTTAGTCAGACTATGGCCTAAATAAATATCACCATATAGAACAAGATTGAGTTTGGCCTTTCACTTCGAAAACAACAGCATTTCATGTTTGAAAACGCAACACCTTTTCATTTGCGCACAGAAACTATGGTGTCAACTACGTTGTAAGCACCTGCTTAAAGGGTAATTGTGGTTTGTGGACCTCAACTGCCTATTTAAAGATACAGATCAACGTTGTATAGGTTCAATCAATTACACACTCAACATGACTTTATTTCGTTTTAGAAACAGGTTGTGGTCTGAATTATTTTGGTTGACCCGCTCCTAAGCTCCCGGTTTTCAGAATAAGACACTGGAAGCCTATGCAGCGCACAGGCAGTATAGACCTTGGCATTACTGCTTACTTTGACATTAGTGCTTAAATTGGAGCCTATATTTCGGATGGTTTTGAATCTGGGCCTACAGGCAATTGTGAGTAAAATATAAGTCTATCACGTAGATCATTTGTCAAAGTATTCCATATTCGTGTGTTTTTATTGAACTTTTATTCAGATATGTGAGTTGATGTTACCTCTGCATCTATTATCTTTCCACTATAGAGACTGAAGAGTAACAGCATGGTTAGCGATTGCTATACTCCATTGAACTAACATTCAGAATGTGGAGTTATAATTATGTTGCATGATATCCAGTAAATGTGTACTTGATAGAATTAATAACTATCTGAATCAACATTGTTTTACAGTGATATGATGATGTCATAAAGGGCGGGAAAGTATGGCTGGAATTCAGAGTATTGTAAAGGAGTTTATTGTTTTTCATTGAAAATGATGTTGATATGCAATTGTTAGTAGGAATCATTTCTCATTTAGGATAACATTTCAACGAAAAGTTCGTTGTATTTCAAGGTTGCATCACACCACAGAATTTTACAAAATTAATAGCACAATTTTAACCAATGTAAGACGTGTATGTATCTTTATTTAAATACTATAACCTACATGGAAATTATTTGCAACACGGAGAAATAACATAAACATATAAATAAAGCTTTCAGTGGCACATTTCGTTTATTCAACAAAATTACACGTTTTGCAAAAATGAACTAAAAGTAATGCTACTCTCACACGTGTTTTCTTGGCATTTTTGATTTCTTGAGTTAAATAACCAAGAATGTACACTTTCCGAATAGGTCATATTTTGTCGAGCAAGAAGGTCTTGGAGCTCCCTGAGTTTGATGGAATTCCATTTCACAAGAGTTAGGTTTTGTTGGAAGAGCTCGCTGGCTAGTTGAAACGCAAGTCTCAGTGCCCAAACCTTTTCCCCCTCCTGTAATCACAATAACACCCCGTGTAACCATGCAATTGAACTAGACTAACACAGAAAGTGTAGACACTCATGATCTCCTGAGCATCACCTCTATTGAAAGGGTTGGACGTTGGACCATTATAATTTCTGCCTCTGGGATACAGCCTCTTGGTCTCCTCTCCTTTACCACACACAAAAAAACACCATACCTCAATAAAACAACTAAATATATGAATGAATCAAGCTCCAATAATCAATTTTCAACTAGAATAAATAACTTGTGATATCACAGTATGCATGCTACAGCCAGAATTATTAGGAGGATCCCCATGATGCCACTTAAAAAGTTCTATATATATGACTAAGCTATATAAATAATTTGTTTTTATTTTTTGCCCACCAGCACCCTGCCTCGTTCAGGGGACTAAACTATTATCCATTAAAAGTATTGCTTGTTTTTTGCCTCTTTTTCCATATTGTCTTCCATGTTTTTTTTCTTATTTCTCCTCCAATCATAGTAAGACATACAGGTGTCTAATACATTGGACAGACTTTATAAATGAACATCCCACAATGTGGGTGTCACACCCTGGCCTCTGTTATATTGATTTTCTATATTAGTTTAGTTAGGTCAGGGTGTGACATGGGGGATGTTTGTGTGTTTTGTCTAGTTTAGGGTGTGTGTATTGTTTAGGGGGTTGTGTATAGTGTATGGGGTTGTGTTCAGTATAGAGGTTTAGGAAAGTCTATGGTTGCCTGGTTTGGTTCTCAATCAGAGACAGCTGTTTATTGTTGTCTCTGATTGGGAGCCATATTTAAGGCAGCCATAGGCTTTAGGTGATTGTGGGTAATTGTCTATGTCTAAACGTTAGTAGCGTGTGTGTGCACTTTCGTTTTGTAGCTTCACGGTTGTTTGTTGTTTTGTATAGTTTGTAAAAGTGTTTCGTTTCGTGTTCATCTTCGTTATAAATAAAAGGGAAGATGTATTCATATCACACTGCGACTTGGTCCACTCTTTCACCAGAAGACGATCGTGACAGAATTACCCACCATACCAGGACCAAGCAGCGTGATACAAGGCAGCAGCAGCGATCGCAGGACTATGGGAATTGGGAGGAAATATTAGACGGCGGAGGACCCTGGGCACAACCAGGGGAATATCGCTGCCCCAAGGCAGAGCTGGAGGCAGTGAAAGCAGAGAGGCGCCGGTATGAGGAGCTAGCACGGCAGAACGGCTGGCAACCCCAAAAATTTCTTGGGGGGGGGGGGCTCTCTGGGAGTGTAGCTGGGTCAAGTAGGAGACTTGATCCAGCTCCCCGTGCTTCTCGTGAGGAGCCGAAGAAAGAACCAGAGACAGTCGGGCTGATATTGGAGGTGAGCAATGGGAATGAAGCTGAGACTGTGGATGAATTAATGGGGAAATTGGAGGAGAGAGAGAAGAGGGATTTGCTGTTGTGGAGCATAAAGCACCGCATCCGCTTGAAGGAGCGTGTGCGGGATTTGATGTCACCGGGAACAGCTCTCCATACTCGTCCTGAGGTGTGTGCTAGCCGTCTGGTTAAGACAGTGCCTACACCACGCATCAAGCCTCCTGTGCGTCTCCAGAGCCCTGTTCCTCCTCCACGCACTAGCCCTATGGTGCGTGTCTCCTGCCCATTACCACCAGTGCCTACACCACGCACCAAGTCTCCTGTGCGTCTCCAGAGTCCTGTGCGTCCTGTTACTGCTCCCCGCACTAGCCCTGAGATGCGTGTCCCCAGCCCGGTACCACCAGTTCCGGCACCACGCACTAGGCCAAATGTGCGTCTCCAGAGCCCTGTACGCACTGTTCCTTCTCCCTGCACTCGCCCTGAGGTGCGTGCCCTCAGTCCGGTACCACCAGTTCCGGCTCCACGCACCAGGCCTATAGTGTGCTTTGAGAGACCAGTGTGCCCTGTTCCTGCTCCCCGCACTAGCCCTGAGATGCGTGTCCCCAGCCCGGTACCACCAGTTCCGGCACCACGCACCAGGCCTACAGTGCGCCTCAGCCGGCCAGAGTCTGCCGTCTGCCCAACGGCGCCTGAACTGCCCGTCTGCCCAACGGCGCCTGAACTGCCCGTCTGCCCAACGCCGTCTGAACTGTCCGTCTGCCAAGCGCCGCATGAACTGCCCGTCTGTACTGAGCCTTCAAAGCCGCCCGTCTGTACTGAGCCTTCCGCCAGCCATGACCAGCCAGAGCCGTCAGCCAGCCAGAGCCGTCAGCCAGCCATGACCAGCCAGAGCCGTCAGCCAGCCATGACCAGCCAGAGCCGTCAGCCAGCCATGACCAGCCAGAGCCGTCAGCCAGCCATGACCAGCCAGAGCCGTCAGCCAGCCATGACCAGCCAGAGCCGTCAGCCAGCCATGACCAGCCAGAGCCTTCCAGCCAGGATCCGCCAGAGCCATCTGCCAGCCAGGATCCGCCAGAGCCATCTGCCAGCCAGGATCCGCCAGAGCCATCTGCCAGCCAGGATCCGCCAGAGCCATCTGCCAGCCAGAATCCGCCAGAGCCATCTGCCAGCCAGGATCCGCCAGAGCCATCTGCCAGCCAGGATCCGCCCCTCAGTCCGGAGCTGCCCCTCAGTCCGGAGCTGCCCCTCAGTCCGGAGCTGCCCCTCAGTCCGGAGCTGCCCCTCAGTCCGGAGCTGACCCTCCGTCCAGTGGCGCTGTTACGAATCCCTTTGGCCCGACAATCTAGGGGGGGATGGTAATGGGACCCGTAACACAACTCATGCAAATTATTATAGTGACAACGTAACAGTGAGAACAAAAATAACCACAGACAACTAAATTACTACCGTCAAACACTCAAGGTTTATTTAAAAACACACGGTAATGGGGGGAGCAGGAAAAGGGGCTGAGCGGGACCCAAGGAATGAAAGAATAATCCAAAAACACCCCTAAGCTAGACTAGCCTACTTCACAAACAGCTAACTAACTAACCAAAAATACAGGGGGGTGGTCCGCCCAGTTCTAACTAGTGTTTATATAACAAAGTTTACCTACGGGTAGTGTATGCCCAAGGGCGACTTGTCTGGTTACCCCCTTTTCCCACCATCAAACAAACACTCAAACACCATAACCAAAACAATACTCACAGGTGGGGACAAAGTGACATGTAGCTGCAAAACACACAAGCGATCTACAGACAGAAGGCATGTTACAAAGAGATTGAGCTGGGGAGACAACAACTGACAGGGGTTTTAAACCAAGGGAAAGGGACTGTGATTGGGTAAGGGAAAAGGAGCAGGTGTCTTCCGATTAGCGACTGATTGATGACTGATTGGGGAATGATTATTGTCACCTGTGAGTAGGGGAGAAGGAGAGAAAAGAAATACACACAGGATACACACAGAACACTTGTATCCGTAACACTCCCACCCTTAAAAGCGCAACCCTAGGGATTGCGAACATATTTACAAAACATACAAACTTCATTATTTTTATATCAGGCATTTGAAACACATAATTGTCAACAGAAACTGGTTACCCGATTTTGTCTTCGGTAACGGTCCAACACAATCAACCACTACATGTTCGAATGGTTCACCTACGACAGGTATTGGACAAAGAGGAGCGGGAGGAATAACCTGATTTGGTTTTCCTGTTATCTGACATGTGTGGCATGTACGACAGTACTGAGCCACATCTTGTTTTAAACCTGGCCAAAAGAAATGGCGAAGAATCCGATCATAAGTTTTTGTGATTCCTAAATGACCAGACCACTGGTGATCATGAGCAAGGGATAACACATTTTGTCGAAAGGCTGTAGGAATCACTATTTGGTAAACAGCATTCCAATCTCCGCCCGCGTCATCATGGGATGTCCATTTACGCATGAGGAGATTACCATCAATGAAGTAAGCCACGTTTTTCTTCTTTACCTCTTCCAATGAGACAACACTAGAAAAACATTTAGCAAGCTTGGTGTCAACCTTTTGGTTAGCAACCAGCTGCTCACGAGTGACTGGTAACTGTATTGCATTAGCAATAAGTTCTACATTCTTCTCTTCCTTCCTGGGCTGTTTGTCAGAGGTGATCAGCTCCTCAGAGGTAGCACACAACCCATCCTCTTGATCATCCTCTTTGAACAGAACAGTGTTCGACAAATCTATCACGTCACTCTCTTGTCGTGCCTGAGCACGAGTGACAGCACAAGCAGGGAACACATGTGGATAACTCTGTGCCAGCTCATTGGAGAGAGAGTGGTCACTTTTATCCAATACTTCCAATACGGGTACTACCTTTCCTCCGGCAATATCGTTACCCATTATAAAGGTCACACCTTTTACTGGCAACATAGGACGTACCCCCACTCTGAATATTCCACTGATTAACTCAGAGTGTACTTTCACAAAGTGCAATGGCACTGGGACAAAACCCATTTCTATACCCTGAACTAACACACTGGAACCACAGTATGTATCGTCGGATAAGGGCAACACATCAGACAATATAAACGACTGCGCCGCACCAGTATCTCTAAGAATTTTAACCGGACGCTGAGACGCTTCGTCATTCGCTAGGGACACAAACCCCTCGAAAATGAACGGTTCATAACTACGGTCGGGAACTGGGTCTTTCAAAATACATTTACCCTTAGGCACCTGTTTCGTTTCAGACCTCACAACCGTACGAATTAGACCAACACCTGTTGGTGGCTTGGCACGAAGAGGCATCCCTTGTTTACGTTTTAGCCGGAAGCAATCATTAATCATATGTCCCACCTTATGACAATAGAAACAGGGACGCTCATTTTTCTGGCGTGCTTGATATACTGCTGGCCGACTAGGGCTATAAGTAGGCAATTCTGTAACTCTACTCTCAGTATGAGCCGAAAACACACTCTTGTGCGTCAACACAAACTCGTCTGCCAACACAGACGCTTCTGACAGGGAGGATACTTTCTGTTCGTTTAGGTACACTACAATGCGTTCAGGTAAGCAATTTTTAAACTCTTCCAACAAAATTAACTCCCGGAGAGAGTTAAAATCAGTTACCTTGCTAGCAGCATGCCATTTATCAAACAGATTTCCCTTCTCTCTAGCAAATTCCACATAAGTCTTACTAGAAGACTTCTTATGAGACCTAAATCTCTGTCGGTATGCCTCAGGCACAAGCTCATAGGCGCGAAGAACAGTAGCTTTGACCACTTCATAATTTAAACTGTCTTCAAGAGGTAGCGCTGACAAAACCTCTTGGGCTTTACCAGTTAATTTACACTGAAGTAATAGGCACCATACCTCTTTAGGCCATTTCAAGGCTACGGCTATACGTTCAAATACACAAAAATAGGAGTCAACCTCTGACTCTCTGAACAAAGGTACTAAGACAATCTGCCTACTAATGTCAAAAGTGTTGGGATCTCTAGTTGGTGAGGACGGCTCACTAACAGTCACTGCAGGAACGAAGGCTAGCCTCGCTGTCTCTGCCTCCAGTTCCATCTGGCGCATTTTTAACTCCATCTGCCGCTGTTCTCGTTCTGCCTCAATTTTACACATCTCCATTTTTAACTCCATCTGCCGCTGTTCTGCCTCAATTTTACACATCTCCAACTGGAGAGTCTCTCGCCTAATTTGGGCTCTCTCTTCCGCCTCCAGTTGGAACTGTATGGCACGGACATCCCTCCTGGCATCACCGGTTGAAAGTGGGGAGAGTGGATCAAAACGGGGCAATGTGGCAGGTGCTTTAGCCTCGCCCACAGACACCACTGGGCTTAGAGGAGCAGCAACATCCCCTACAGGGGTAGTAGGCTCAGGCAGCGGTAATACAAGCACCTGCTCTTCCAACAAAACATTTAACACTAGTTGTTTAACCTCCGCTTTAACTAAACCCGGCGGAATCGATACCGAATAATGGTCAGCCAAGGTCATTAAATCTACCCTACGACATCTATCAAAAACCTCCCACGAAGGGTTATCCAAAAAGGACTTCAAATCAAAAGTAGCCATCTTGAACTACCACACAAGAGCCAACAAAATAGCAAACACTAATGCTACTTCAGCTACAGCGCTCAACACTGAACTATACCACTACAACAATCTGCACAAGCGGTATGGGTGTCAGTAATGACAGATCCCGGATGAGCCCCCACTTATGTTACGAATCCCTTTGGCCCGACAATCTAGGGGGGGATGGTAATGGGACCCGTAACACAACTCATGCAAATTATTATAGTGACAACGTAACAGTGAGAACAAAAATAACCACAGACAACTAAATTACTACCGTCAAACACTCAAGGTTTATTTAAAAACACACGGTAATGGGGGGAGCAGGAAAAGGGGCTGAGCGGGACCCAAGGAATGAAAGAATAATCCAAAAACACCCCTAAGCTAGACTAGCCTACTTCACAAACAGCTAACTAACTAACCAAAAATACAGGGGGGTGGTCCGCCCAGTTCTAACTAGTGTTTATATAACAAAGTTTACCTACGGGTAGTGTATGCCCAAGGGCGACTTGTCTGGTTACCCCCTTTTCCCACCATCAAACAAACACTCAAACACCATAACCAAAACAATACTCACAGGTGGGGACAAAGTGACATGTAGCTGCAAAACACACAAGCGATCTACAGACAGAAGGCATGTTACAAAGAGATTGAGCTGGGGAGACAACAACTGACAGGGGTTTTAAACCAAGGGAAAGGGACTGTGATTGGGTAAGGGAAAAGGAGCAGGTGTCTTCCGATTAGCGACTGATTGATGACTGATTGGGGAATGATTATTGTCACCTGTGAGTAGGGGAGAAGGAGAGAAAAGAAATACACACAGGATACACACAGAACACTTGTATCCGTAACAGGCGCCCTCTGGGATGGTATTCAGTCCGGGACTCGCCGTTCCAGAGGCGCCACCAAAGCGGTTAGTGACTATGGTGGAGGGGGGTCCACGTCCCGCACCCGAGCCGCCACCATAGGAAGGCCCACCCGGACCCTCCCCTTCTGTGTCAGGTTTTGCGGCCGGAGTCCGCACCTTTGGGGGGGGGGGGGGGGGGGGGTACTGTCACACCCTGGCCTCTGTTATATTGATTTTCTATATTAGTTTAGTTAGGTCAGGGTGTGACATGGGGGATGTTTGTGTGTTTTGTCTAGTTTAGGGTGTGTGTATTGTTTAGGGGGTTGTGTATAGTGTATGGGGTTGTGTTCAGTATAGAGGTTTAGGAAAGTCTATGGTTGCCTGGTTTGGTTCTCAATCAGAGACAGCTGTTTATTGTTGTCTCTGATTGGGAGCCATATTTAAGGCAGCCATAGGCTTTAGGTGATTGTGGGTAATTGTCTGTCTAAACGTTAGTAGCTTGTGTGTGCACTTTCGTTTTGTAGCTTCACGGTCGTTTGTTGTTTTGTATAGTTTGTAAAAGTGTTTCGTTTCGTGTTCATCTTCGTTATAAATAAAAGGGAAGATGTATTCATATCACGCTGCGACTTGGTCCACTCTTTCACCAGAAGACGATCGTGACAGTGGGAGCTAAAAGTTCCTGGTCCCCCAGATTATCCTCTACTCCTCACCCAGATCTCTCCACTTCCTTCAGCCCACTGCCCCAGTGTGATTACCACATAAAAACAAACAGGAAAAACAAAAAGAACAGCAACCCTCACAAAGTACAAAAACACATTCAAAAGAAAGTACATAAAGAAACAAAACTACAAGCATACATAAACTTAAAGTAGATATTATCATGTGACTGAGCAGCAACAAGTTTAATGTGAGTCCCCTCTGATGGTTAGATAAGATATTATAAATCCACTCTCATTGGTTTCAGACAAGAACGAAATTTGGACAATTTATACAAAATACGTTTTTATTCACATTTTCAATATTATTTTCCACCGGTTTTTCAAGTAGACCGGCAATACAGTTCAGGTCAACACAGGTACAAAAGGGAAATACAAAATATAAATAATAAATTATACAAATAATAAACAATAATTTATGGATTTAAATATAATAAATAGACTGACAGGGTCCCACATGATTGTATTCATGTTTTATAAACTGGTAAGGGCGTAGCTTCTGAGATGAGTCTGGATGATCAGTACATCTGTGCCGCAAGGATATCCAATCTTTGCAGATGACGTTTAGTCTCTTTCCTGATGAGCTCCCACGCCTGTGCACTGTAGTTCTGAAAAACACAGAAAATTTGAAATATTAGTTGGGTGAACTTTCTTGGCAAAATAGCGACCATAATGTCTTGAACAACAAATAAAGACCTGGTGCCGTATGTATTTAAGCTTCTCAGAGTAGGAGTGCTGATTTAGGATCAGTATTGTCTTTTGGATCACTATAAATAAGGACAGAGGAGACCTGATACTAGATCAGCACTTCTCTGAGATGCTTGATACATATGTCCCCAGAACCCACTTTTTTTAAATGAACACTGCTCCTGTTTAGCCTAGTTAATATTCATTTGATTACATGTATTAAACACGTTTCCATACGAAACCAAACTCACCATTTTTCTCAGAACCTTCTTATTCAACTTCTTGAAGTACCGTTTCAGTCTCCTCTCAGGTTTCATGGAGGGTGATACCTGTTGGACAAAATTAAACAAAACATTAGCGTCATACAGATGTAGGATCTTCATTTGATCACTTTTTTTCTGAGTATTTCCTGCACGGCAGGAAATGGAAACTTAATGTGTATTCAATGTTTGAAAAGGATTCTAAAGATTATAAATTCCACTTTAAAATATCAAACTTGCTTTGCCATAATGAAAAATGCATCAAAGCATACAAAAAATGTCCATTATTGTCACGATCGTCTTTACGTGAAAGAGAGGACCAAGGCGCAGCGTGATATAAATACATATTCTATTTATTTGAATATGAAACGAACACGAACACTAATACAAACTAGACAAAACAACAAACGACCGTGAAGCTAACAAACGAAAGTGCAGACACAAGCTACTAACGTCAAAACATAGACAGAATTACCCACCACAAAAGGACCAAGCAGCGTGATAAGCAGCAGCAGGAGCAGCGCACACAGGATTCATGGACTTGGGAAGAAATACTGGACGGTAAGGGACCTTGGGCACAACCGGGAGAATATCTTCTCCCTCGTGAAGAGCTGGAGGCAGCTAAAGCCGAGAGGAGGCGATATAAGGAGGCAGCACGGAAGCGAGGCTGGAAGCCTGAGAGTCAAACCCAAAAATTTCTTGGGTGGGGGCTACAAGGGAGTGTGGCGAAGTCAGGTAGGAGACCTGCGCCAACTCCCCGTGCTTACCGTGGGAAGCGAGAGTACGGGCAGACACCGTGTTATGCGGTAGAGCGCACGGTGTCTCCTGTACGTGTGCATAGCCCGGTGCGGTACATTCCAGCTCCTCGTATCGGCCGGGCTAGATTGGGCATTGAGCCAGGTGCCATGAAGCCGGCTCAACGCGTCTGGTCTCCTCGGGCCGGCATACATGGCACCAGCCTTACGCATGGTGTCCCCGGTTCGCCAACACAGCCCAGTGCGGGTTATTCCACCTCCCCGCACTGGTCGGGCTACGGGGAGCATTAAACCAGGTAAGGTTGGGCAGGCTCGGTGCTCAAGGGAGCCAGTACGCCTGCACGGTCCGGTATATCCGGCGCCACCTCCCCGCCCCAGCCCAGTACCACCAGTGCCAACACCACGCACCAGGCTTCCAGTGTGTCTCCAGAGCCCTGTTCCTCCTCCACGCACTCGCCATGTGGTGCGTGTCTCCAGCCCAGTACCACCAGTTCCGGCACCACGCACCAAGCCTCCTGTGCGTCTCCAGAGTCCTGTGCGCCCTGTTGCTGCTCCGCGCACTAGCCTTGAGGTGCGTGTCCTTAGCCCGGTACCTCCAGTTCCGGCACCACGCACCAGGCCTACAGTGCGCCTCAGCCGGCCAGAGTCTGCCGTCTGCCCAGCGCCGTCTGCGCTGTCCGTCTGCCCAGCGTCGCCTGCACTGCCCGTCTGCCCAGCACCGTCTGAGCTGCCCGTCTGTCCTGAGCCGTCAAAGCCGCCCGTCTGTCCTGAGCCTTCAGAGCCGCCCGTCTGTCCTGAGCCTTCAGAGCCGCCCGTCAGTCAGGAGCCGCTAGAGCCGTCCGCCAGTCAGGAGCAGCCAGAGCCGCCCGCCAGTCAGGAGCAGCCAGAGCCGCCCGCCAGTCAGGAGCAGCCAGAGCCGCCCGCCAGCCAGGAGCAGCCAGAGCCGCCCGCCAGCCAGGATCTGCCAGAGCCGCCCGCAAGCCAGGATCTGCCAGAGCCGCCCGCCAGCCAGGATCTGCCAGAGCCGCCCGCCAGCCAGGATCTGCCAGAGCCGCCCGCCAGCCAGGATCTGCCAGAGCCGTCAGTCAGCCAGGATCTGCCAGAGCCGTCCGCCAGCCAGGATCTGCCAGAGCCGTCCGCCAGTCATGAGCTGCCCTTCAGTCCGGAGCTGCCCCTCAGTCCGGGACTCGCTGAAAGGGTCGCCGCTCCAGAGGCGCCACCAAAGCGGGTAGTGACTATGGTGAAGTGGGGGCCACGTCCCGCACCCGAGCCGCCGCCGTAAGAAGGCCCACCCGGACCCTCCCCTTCTGTGTCAGGTTTTGCGGCCAGAGTCCGCACCTTTGGGGGGGAGGTACTGTCACGCCCTGGCCTTAGTTATCTTCGTTTTCTTTATTATTTTAGTTAGGTCAGGGTGTGACATGGGGGATGTTTGTGGTTTTTGTCTAGTCTAGGGTGTTTGTATAAGTGTTTGTTTCATCTTCATTATAAAGAGAAGATGTATCATTATCACGCTGCGCCTTGGTCCTCTCTTTCACCTAACAACGATAGTGACAATTATTTATAATCCACAATCATTTACATTTCTCATTACTGCAGTATTATTTATGTGACGTCGCAAACTGGCTCAAAATCTGTAATAACCCATATACAGTGCGTTCGGAAAGTATTCAGACCCCTTTCCTCTTTCCAAATTTTGTTAAGTTACAGCTTTATTATAAAATGGATTAAAGAAAAAAAATCCTCATCAATCTACACACAATACCCAATAATGACAACGCAAAAACAGAAATACCTTATTTACCAATGAATTCAGACCCTTTGCTATGAGACTCAAAATTCAGCTCAGGTGCATCCTGTTTCCATTGATCAGTTGACAGTGCATGTCAGAGCAAAAACCAGGCCATGAAGTTGAGGAAATCGTCCGTAGAGCTCCGAGAGAAGATTGTGTCGAGATATAGATCTGGGAAAGGGTACTTTGTAACCACCAAGACTCTTACTAGAGCTGGCCGCCTGGCCAAAGTGAACAATCGGGGTAGAAAGGCCATGGTCAGGGAGGTGACCAAGAACCTGATGGTCACTCTGACAGAGCTCCAGATTTCCTCTTTGGGGATGCGAGAGCCTTCCAGAAAGACAACCATCTCTGCAGTACTCCACCGATCAGGCCTTTATGGTAAAGTGGCCAGACGGAAGCCACTCCTCAGTAAAAGGCACATTGCAGCCCGCTTGGAGTTTGCCAAAAGGCACCTAAGGAGTCTTAGACCATGAGAAACAAGTGTCTCTATTTGGCCTGAATGCAAAGCATCACATCTGTAGGAAACCTTGCACCATCCCTAAGGTCAAGCATGGTGGTGGCAGCATCATGCTGTGGGGATGTTTTTCATTGGCAGGGACTGGGAGACTAGTCAGGATCGAGGGAAAGATGAACAGAGCAAAGTACAGAGACATCCTTCATTAAAACCTGCTCCAGAGCGCTCAGGACCTCAGACTGGGGTGAAGGTTCACCTTCCAAAAGGACAACGACCCTAAGCATACAGCCAAGACAACGCAAGAGTGGCTTCGGGACAAGTCTCTGAATGTCCTTGAGTGGCCCAGCCAGAGCCCGGACTTGACCTGATCGAACATCACTGGAGAGACCTGAAAATAGCTGTGCAGCGACGCTCCCTACCCAACATGACAGATCGTGAGAGGATCTGCAGAGAAGAATGGCAGAAACTCCCCAAATACAGATGTGCCAATGTTGTAGCATGATACCCAAGAAGACTCAAGGCTGTAATAACTGCCAAAGGTGCTTCAACAAAGTCCTGAGTAAAGGGTCTGAATACTTATGTAAATGTGATATTTCTGTTTTTATTGTTAATACAGTTTCAAAAATGTCTAAAACACGTTTTTTGCTTTGTCATTATGGGTATTGTGTATAGATTGATGAGGGGGGAAATCTATTTAATCAATTATAGAAAAAGGCTGTCACGTAACAAAATGTGGAAGAAGTCAAGGGGTTGAATACTTTATATGTACTTTAAACGTAGATTTCTCCACTTGTAGAGTTAGTAGGCTACACCTAAACCAGGGCTCTCCAACCCTGTTCCTGGAGAACTACCTTCCTGTAGGCTTTCACTCCAACCCTAATCTACCACACCTGATTAATTAAGTGGTTGATAAACTGAATCAGGTTAGTTACAACTGGAGTTGGAGCGAAAAACTACAGGAAGGTAACTCTCCATGAACGGGGTTGGAGAGCGCTGACCTAAACAGGGATTATACTTTAAATAGACCCGTTACTTACACAAGAATTAAGGTTCTCCAATTGGCGGTCTAGAATGTTGAGGAAATCGTCCAGGTTTTTCTTGTCCCAGGTGACAGATTTCATATTCCCATCAAACAGTTTTGTGATTTGATAGATGGTCTCTTTCAGGAATCTGACTTGGTCCTCAAACTACACAGGAAGATAGAAAAAGAAGATTAGAAACAGTATAGGCTTTCGTTATGGCATCAATAAAACATCATTATAACATTGGGTCAAGACCGCCATACCAAAGTCAAAATTCTAGTTTTTACCTGGGCATCATCTATGTGTCTGTAAAGTGATGTTGGGAAAAAGACTGGGGCATCCTGCTTTGTGATATCTCCTCCCTGGAAAACAATCAATATAGTATGTTAAGTCACGTGTCAAATACTTCAAGACCAATCAAGACAGACATAAAGTATAGCTTATACTGTAAGTACAGTAGGCCTAATGTAGATAGCGTCTCTTGATCTAGCTGTCATTATAGCCTTAGCGCCCTTTTAGTATGTATATTCAAATATAGGCTAACAGTCTTCTAACAAAAAGGCTAAACATGAAACATATGACTACTTTACTTGGTTGGTTGTTTTGCTGTCCTTAATACATGCATTCAGTCTCCTCTTACAGTGTGCTGATAACTCACCATCTGGTCCAGCAGGGAAAGGTATTCTGCGCTCAAGTGACCGTAGTGGTGTCGTACCCAGTCACAGCAATGACACACGCTCTGCATACTGCAAATAATAAGAAAAATACACGTCCAACTCTGCATTGTATACATTGTAAATAGCAGTTCGTTTCGCTATTAGTTTTCCAGATGAGTTTGAACATCTTGGCTGTGTTAAGTAGTTTTATGTGGAATTGGGAAAGGGAAAGCTGTATAGAGAATTTCCCCTGGTCAACCTACCGGAGGCGGGAACTTTCATTTTCCAGACTAGCACATGCAGCAATAGGAATTCCATGCCTGCTCCGGCTCCTTGACGAACAAATCCAAGTAAATCCATAGACATTCTCCTTGAATCCGGCTTTAAACTTTAGTTGAACCACAAGATAAGATTATTCCATTTAGATATCGGCTAGGCTATTACTGTAGCGAGAATAGGCTATTCGCGAGCTTTGCTTTCAACTGCTAATAACTTCGCGTGAACCGATAAAAAAAAGTCTGATAACAAAATCGTCGAAGTCGAAATAAAACCCACACTTCCTAAGAAAAGTAGCCATATAAGACATTCATTTAGTGGGTTTCGTTCAAAGTTAGTCCGAAGTATTGTTCCGTAGTCTTCTGCTGTTGCGCTACAACTGAAAAGTGAATGGGAGACGTCAGCGTCAATACCCATATCTCTCAACTTTCATTTTCACAATGACGTAACCAACTTTCACCCTACTGTTGTCTGCTGGTGATGCAACGTTGACAAGCAACGACAACATGATTTGTTGGAACTTTCTATTTGTCGTTTATTTTACAAGGGGAAAATGACAAAGAATATGTGACAAAAGTTCCTTGGTATAGGCTACGATATCAGGGATATTTTCACTAAAACCGTCTGCAGGGTCCTGGACGGTCCTGGAGACCAGCAGGAGGTGCAGGATTTTGTTCCAACCCAGTACAAACACACCTGTTCCATCAGGGTCTTGATAAGATGTCATAGTTGGTTTCATATTGATAAGTCATGTTGTAGGCAAAAATGTCAGATGTAGCCTAATTATTCTGCTGCATTTATTCATAAAGCGTCTCAGAGTAGGAGTGCTGATCTAGGATCAGGACGCACTCCATCCATTCATTATAATCTATTGGGCAAAACTGATCCTAGATCAGCAATGCAACTCTCTGAGATCCTTAATAAATACGGGCCTTGGTTTTGTTTGATATAGCCTTACTGTAGGCCTTATGTATGAAATATTTTTTTCTATAGGGGACCAGCCATGAGGATGAATCAAATCGAGTGACACTTGAAACGTGATTCCAAAGAGTCAGAGAGCTATATTTCCCATCACATATATCATACATTTGTTGCCTATAGTTTTACAGGCATGGCAATAACATTAGCAACAGGGCTGCGGCCACAACACAGGACAACTGATAGAATCTTTGACCGTGTGGCGACGTCCAATGTGCTGAAGTGGCTGACGTCTTCATGGGTTTTAGCGATAGTAGTGATACATGTCAATGGTGCTGAAACGTCTTCTTATGTCCCATGACACGCCTGCGGTGGACGCATTTTGGGGTTTTCCCAGCTGTTTTACACAAGTTGTGTGATGTAATCAGTTTCCCCTGAGTCTTCTCCCCAGGAATAATAGACACCTTTGGCTGACTTATGGAATTGGGTAGGGAATATGTAGTTTGAAGAGCGTTTGCACATTGGGAAGATGTCGCCAAGATATCATAATAGAATGTTGATGTCTAGCCGACATCTAAACAATGTAGAACTGTGGAATTTAGAATGTGTAAGACGTCAATGAGCAAACAATGTCTAAACTGCATCATCCCAATGTACAGTTGAAGTCGGAAGATTACATACACCTTAGCCAAATACATTTAAATTCAGTTTTTCACAATTCCTGACATTTAATCCAAGTAAAAATTCCCTATCTTAGGTCAGTTAGGTTCACCACTTTATTTTAAGAATGTGAAATATCAGAATAATAGTAGAGAGAATTATTTATTTCAGCTTTTATTTCTTTCATCACATTCCCAGTGGGTCAGAAGTTTACATACACTCAATTAGTATTTGGTAGCATTGCCTTTAAATTGTTTAACTTGGGTCAAATATTTTGGGTAGCCTTCCACAATCTTCCCACAATAAGTTGGGTGAATTCTGGCCCATTCCTCCTGACAGAGCTGGTGTAACTGAGTCCAGTTTTTAGGCCTCCTTGCTCACACACGCTTTTACAGTTCTGCCCACAAATTTTCTATAGGATTGAGGTCAGGGATTTGTGATGGCCACTCCACTACCTTGACTTTGTTATCCTTGTAAGCCAATTTGCCACAACTTTGGAAGTATGCACGGGGTCATTGTCCATTTGGAAGACCCATTTGTGACCAAGCTTTAACTTCCTGACTGATGTCTTGAGATGTTGCTTCAATATATCCACATAATTTTCCTGCCTCACGATACCATCTATTTTGTGAAGTGCACCAGTCTCTCCTTCAGCAAAGCACCCCCACAATATGATGCTGCCACCCCTGTGCTTCACGGATAGGATGGTGTTCTTCGAATTGCAAACCTCCCCCTTTTTCCTCCAAACATAACGATGGTCATGATGGACAAACAGTTCTATTTTTGATTCATCAGACCAGAGGACATTTCTCCAAAAAGTATGATCTTTGTCCCCATGTGCATTTCTACAAACCGTAGAAACAAACTGTAGTCTGGCTTTTTTATGGTGGTTTTGGAGCTGTGGCTTCTTCCTTGCTGAGTGGCCTTTCAGGTTATGTCGATATAGGACTCATTTTACTGTGGATATAGATACTTTTGTACCTGTTTCCCCATCATCTTCACAAGGTCCTTTGCTGTTGTTCTGGGATTGAATTGCACTTACTGCATCAGAGTGTTTTCTATCCAATGCTACCAATTATATGCATATCCTAGCTTCTGGGCCTGAGGAACAGGCAGTTTACTTTGGGGACGTCATTTATCCGAACTTCCGAACACTGCTCCCTAGCCCTAAAAATGATGATGGACTGTCATTTCTCTTTGCTTATTTGAGCTGTTCCTGCCGTAATATGGACTTGGTCTTTTAGCAAATAGTGCTATCTTCTGTATACCACCCTTACCTTGTCACAACACAGCTGATTGGCTCAAACGCATTAAGAAGGAAAGAAATTCCACAAATTAACTTTTTACAAGGCACACCTGTTATAGTTTTTTCCAATTGCTAACACACTAAAATGACATGCACAGCACAATTATTTACACTGACACACAGAGAGAAAAACATATTCTCAAGTCTCCAAAAGTCTAAACACATTTTCTGCTTTACACACATTTTGCAATTCAAAATGGCACTTTTTAAATGCACTGCACACGGTTCTCTGCATAAGACAGAACAATCTGACATAAAGTCACATGTTTGCCATTTCAAAACACTGCCATTCAATATGACACTACATGAGCTAATTGGCCAATACATGTGCCACCTGGCCAAACACCTCAATGGTTAATTGTTACCACTTCAATCAGGAAGTAAGCACTATGAAAAGACCACAGGTGTGCCCCTTTTGTTTTACAACAACAATGGAAGCCGTTGCAGAGAGAGGAAGAGGAAGAGGGAGGGTGAGAATGAGAGGGGGAGGAAGAGTGACAGGTAGGGGTAGAGCTGGTAGAGGAGTTCATGGCCAAAGAAGAAAACAACTTTCAAATGAAAACAGAGCAACCTTAGTTGATCATGTCATCGTCCATGGGCTGACAATGCGAGAGGATGGACAGAGAGTGCAGCCCAACTTGAGCCGTTTTACTGTCGCCTGTGTCATCCGGACATTTAGACTGGAGTACAGGTATGTAACCAAAATTTCTTTCACACTATGTAGTACACCCCATGTCATAGTGTATCAGTTGGGTGACACCTGTTTACTTCATGAATGGCTGATGTCATACACTAACTGCACAAATTTCCTGTAGAATTTACTCTACTGTGGAGGAAATATCTTTAGGCTGCATTGTCCAAGCCCTATATTTTAGTTTTTTTGTTTTTCTAAAGGACTGAGAGACGCAACCATGGTGGAGGAAGGGGTCAAATGTTCACCGGGGTACAGGATTGTAAACTTGGTTTTGGAAGATAATGAAATTAGATTACGAGAAATTCAAAGCCACATTATCCAAGACAACACCATATTCAACAACATTCAACGAGTCAGTCTGTCCACATTGGCTCGCATTCTCAAGCGAAACCAAATCAGAATGAAACAACTTTATAAGGTGCCGTTTGAGAGAAACTCTCAAAGAAACAAAGAGGTCAGACGAGCATATGTGGATGTAAGTACAATATTGACTGCAGTACACTACACGCAACATTGTTTCCCAGTGTACTGGATAACACCATATTGACTGCTTTTGTTCTTTGTTTTCAGGGAGTACTGGAAATGGATGCTCATGCAATCCCACATGAGTTTATCTTTATAGATGAGGCTGGGTTCAACCTAGCAAAGACCAGAAGAAGGGGGAGAAACGTCATTGGCCACAGAGCCATTATAGATGTTCCTGGCCAACGTGGTGGGAACATCACAATGTGCGCTGCCATCTCCAATACACATGGTGTCCTGCACTGTCATGCCAACCTTGGACCATACAACACAGCCCATATTCTCACATTTCTGGACAGACTCCACAATATTCTCAAACCACCAGAGCGTATGAATGATGCAGACCATCAAAGAACCCGGTACGTTGTAGTATGGGACAATGTGAGCTTTCATCGTGCAGCCCCAGTCCAACACTGGTTTGCTGACCACCCACCATTTCTCGTGCAATACCTCCCACCATATTCACAATTTCTGAACCCCATAGAAGAGTTATTTTCGGCATGGTGGTGGAAGGTATACGACCCTGGCAGCCCTTTGTGCGCATGCCTCTTGTGCAGGCTATGGAAGAGGCATGTGATGAGATTGATCTGGGTGCGATTCAGGGATGGATAAGGCACTCAAGGCGCTTCCCTCAATGTCTCGCAAGGGAAGATATTGCCTGTGATGTGGACGAGGCGTTGTGGCCAGACCCAGCTGTGCGGCAAGATGCTGCCTAATTATTTTTCTTGCCTCTTTTTTTCTAGATATTTTTTCTGCACATTTTTTCTGCAATTTTCTTTTTCAGTTTACTGTTTTTTTTTAAAGCATATTTTTGTTCAGTCCAATGTAAATATATCTGCTGTGCATATGTTGCTGTCACACCCTGGCCTTAGTATTCTTTGTTTCTGTAATATTTTGGTTAGGTCAGGGTGTGACAGGGGGGATGTTTTGTATGTTTTGTCTCGTCTTGGGTGGTTGTATTGTATAGGGGGTTTTGTTGAGTGTATGGGGTTGGGATTAGTATAGTTGTCTAGGCAAGTCTATGGTTGCCTGAATGGTTCTCAATCAGAGACAGCTGTCATTCATTGTCTCTGATTGGGAGCCATATTTAAGGCAGCCATAGACAGTAGGCTTTCGTGGGTAATTGTCTATGTCTATGTTGCATGTGTGCACGTAGTTCGTTTTAGCTTCACGATCGTTTGTTGTTTTGTTCATTTATTAAGTGTTTGTTTGTCTTCATTAAAATAAGATGTCTTTCTTTCCCGCTGCGCCTTGGTCCACTCATTCGTCTCATAACGATCGTGAAAGAATTACCCACCAAACTCGGACCAAGCAGCGTGTGAAGCAGCAGCAGGAGCAACCTACACAGGATTTATGGCAATGGGAGCAGGTTCTGGACTATACTACGTGGGAGGAGATCGACAGGTGGGCGATCGACCCAGGGCGAATGCCGGAGCCCGCCTGGGATTCTCTGGAACAGTGCGAGGAGGGATACCGGCGAATGGAGGCAGCATGACGACGCAGTAGGAAGCCTGTGAGTCAGCCCCAAAAAAATATTGGGGGGGGGGGGGCTACAAGGGAGTGTGGCGAAGTCAGGTAGGAGACCTGCGCCAACTCCCCGAGCTTACCGTGGAGCGCGAAAGTACGGGCAGACACCGTGTTATGCGGTAGAGCGCATGGTGTCTCCTGTACGTGTGCATAGCCCGGTGCGGTACATACCAGCCCCTCGTATCGGCCGGGCTAGATTGAGTATTGAGCCAGGTGCCATGAAGCCGGCTCAACGCGTCTGGTGTCCAGTGCGTCTCCTCGGGTCGCCATACATGGCACCAGCCTTACGCATGGTGTCCCCGGTTCGCCTACACAGCCCAGTGCGGGTTATTCCACCTCCCCGCATTGGTCGGGCGACGGGGAGCATACAACCAGGTAAGGTTGGGCAGGCTCAGTGCTCAAGAAAGCCAGTACGCCTGCACGGTCCGGTATTTCCGGCGCCACCTCCCCGCCCCAGCCCAGTACCACCAGTGCCTACACCACGCACCAGGCTTCCTGTGCGTCTCCAGAGCCCTGTTCCTCCTCCACGCACTAGCCCTGTGGTGCGTGTCTCCACAGGGCTAGCAGCCAGAGCCGCCCGCCAGTCAGGAGCAGCCAGAGCCACCCGCCAGTCAGGAGCAGCCAGAGCCGCCCGCCAGCCAGGAGCAGCCAGAGCCGCCCGCCAGCCAGGATCTGCCAGAGCCGCCCGCCAGCCAGGATCTGCCAGAGCCGCCCGCCAGCCAGGATCTGCCAGAGCCGTCAGTCAGCCAGGATCTGCCAGAGCCGTCCGCCAGCCAGGATCTGCCAGAGCCGTCCGCCAGTCATGAGCTGCCCTTCAGTCCGGAGCTGCCCCTCAGTCCGGGACTCGCTGAAAGGGTCGCCGCTCCAGAGGCGCCACCAAAGCGGGTAGTGACTATGGTGAAGTGGGGGCCACGTCCCGCACCCGAGCCGCCGCCGTAAGAAGGCCCACCCGGACCCTCCCCTTCTGTGTCAGGTTATGCGGCCAGAGTCCGCACCTTTGGGGGGGGGGGGGGGGTACTGTCACGCCCTGGCCTTAGTTATCTTTGTTTTCTTTATTATTTTAGTTAGGTCAGGGTGTGACATGGGGGATGTTTGTGGTTTTTGTCTAGTCTAGGGTGTTTGTATAAGTGTTTGTTTCATCTTCATTATAAAGAGAAGATGTATCATTATCACGCTGCGCCTTGGTCCTCTCTTTCACCTAACAACGATAGTGACTATTATTTATAATACACAATCATTTACATTTCTCATTACTGCAGTATTATTTATGTGACGTCGCAAACTGGCTCAAAATCTGTAATAACTCATATACAGTGCATTCGGAAAGTATTCAGACCCCTTTCCTCTTTCCAAATTTTGTTAAGTTACAGCTTTATTATAAAATGGATTAAAGAAAAAAAATCCTCATCAATCTACACACAATACCCAATAATGACAACGCAAAAACAGAAATACCTTATTTACCAATGAATTCAGACCCTTTGCTATGAGACTCAAAATTCAGCTCAGGTGCATCCTGTTTCCATTGATCAGTTGACAGTGCATGTCAGAGCAAAAACCAGGCCATGAAGTTGAGGAAATCGTCCGTAGAGCTCCGAGAGAAGATTGTGTCGAGATATAGATCTGGGAAAGGGTACTTTGTAACCACCAAGACTCTTACTAGAGCTGGCCGCCTGGCCAAAGTGAACAATCGGGGTAGAAAGGCCATGGTCAGGGAGGTGACCAAGAACCTGATGGTCACTCTGACAGAGCTCCAGATTTCCTCTTTGGGGATGCGAGAGCCTTCCAGAAAGACAACCATCTCTGCAGTACTCCACCGATCAGGCCTTTATGGTAAAGTGGCCAGACGGAAGCCACTCCTCAGTAAAAGGCACATTGCAGCCCGCTTGGAGTTTGCCAAAAGGCACCTAAGGAGTCTTAGACCATGAGAAACAAGTGTCTCTATTTGGCCTGAATGCAAAGCATCACATCTGTAGGAAACCTTGCACCATCCCTACGGTCAAGCATGGTGGTGGCAGCATCATGCTGTGGGGATGTTTTTCATTGGCAGGGACTGGGAGACTAGTCAGGATCGAGGGAAAGATGAACAGAGCAAAGTACAGAGACATCCTTCATTAAAACCTGCTCCAGAGCGCTCAGGACCTCAGACTGGGGTGAAGGTTCACCTTCCAAAAGGACAACGACCCTAAGCATACAGCCAAGACAACGCAAGAGTGGCTTCGGGACAAGTCTCTGAATGTCCTTGAGTGGCCCAGCCAGAGCCCGGACTTGACCTGATCGAACATCACTGGAGAGACCTGAAAATAGCTGTGCAGCGACGCTCCCTACCCAACATGACAGATCGTGAGAGGATCTGCAGAGAAGAATGGCAGAAACTCCCCAAATACAGATGTGCCAATGTTGTAGCATGATACCCAAGAAGACTCAAGGCTGTAATCACTGCCAAAGGTGCTTCAACAAAGTCCTGAGTAAAGGGTCTGAATACTTATGTAAATGTGATATTTCTGTTTTTATTGTTAATACAGTTGCAAAAATGTCTAAAACACGTTTTTTGCTTTGTCATTATGGGGTATTGTGTGTAGATTGATGAGGGGGGAAATCTATTTAATCAATTATAGAAAAAGGCTGTCACGTAACAAAATGTGGAAGAAGTCAAGGGGTTGAATACTTTATATGTACTTTAAACGTAGATTTCTCCACTTGTAGAGTTAGTAGGCTACACCTAAACCAGGGCTCTCCAACCCTGTTCCTGGAGAACTACCTTCCTGTAGGCTTTCACTCCAACCCTAATCTACCACACCTGATTAATTAAGTGGTTGATAAACTGAATCAGGTTAGTTACAACTGGAGTTGGAGCGAAAAACTACAGGAAGGTAACTCTCCATGAACGGGGTTTGGAGAGCGCTGACCTAAACAGGGATTATACTTTAAATAGACCCGTTACTTACACAGGAATTAAGGTTCTCCAATTGGCGGTCTAGAATGTTGAGGAAATCGTCCAGGTTTTTCTTGTCCTAGGTGACAGATTTCATATTCCCATCAAACAGTTTTGTGATTTGATAGATGGTCTCTTTCAGGAATCTGACTTTGTCCTCAAACTACACAGGAAGATAGAAAAAGAAGATTAGAAACAGTATAGGCTTTCGTTATGGCATCAATAAAACATCATTATAACATTGGGTCAAGACCGCCATACCAAAGTCAAAATTCTAGTTTTTACCTGGGCATCATCTATGTGTCTGTAAAGTGATGTTGGGAAAAAGACAGGGGCATTCTGGTTTGTGATATCTCCTCCCTGGAAAACAATCAATATAGTATGTTAAGTCACGTGTCAAATACTTCAAGACCAATCAAGACAGACATAAAGTATAGCTTATACTGTAAGTACAGTAGGCCTAATGTAGATAGCGTCTCTTGATCTAGCTGTCATTATAGCCTTAGCGCCCTTTTAGTATGTATATTCAAATATAGGCTAACAGTTTTCTAACACAGATGCTAAACATGAAACATATGACTACTTTACTTGGTTGGTTGTTTTGCTGTCCTTAATACATGCATTCAGTCTCCTCTTACAGTGTGCTGATAACTCACCATCTGGTCCAGCAGTGAAAGGTATTCTGCGCTCAAGTGGCCGTAGTGGTGTCGTATCCAGTCACAGCAATGACACACGCTCTGCATACTGCAAATAATAAGAAAAATACACGTCCAACTCTGCATTGTATACATTGTAAATAGCAGTTCGTTTCGCTATTAGTTTTCCAGATGGAGTTTGAACATCTTGGCTGTGTTAAGTAGTTTTATGTGGAATTGGGAAAGGGAAAGCTGTATAGAGAATTTCCCCTGATCAACCTACCGGAGGCGGGAACTTTCATTTTCCAGCCTGCTCCGTCTCCTTGACGAACACATCCAAGTAAATCTATACACATTCTCCTTGAATCTGGCTTTAAATTATAGTTGAACCACAGGATAAGATTATTCCATTTAGATATCGGCTAGGCTATTGCTATAGCGAGAAAGGGCTATTCGCGAGCTTAACTTTCAACTGCTAATAACTTCGCGTGAACCGATAAAATAAGTCTGATAACAAAATCGTTGCAGTCGAAATAAAAAAAACACACTTCTTAAGAAATGTAGCCATATAAGACATTCATTTAGTGGGTTTCCTTCAAAATTAGTCCGAAATATTGTTCCGTAGTCTTCTGCTGTTGAGCTACAAATGAAAAGTGAATGGGAGACGTCAGCGTCAATACCCATATCTCTCAACTTTCATTTTCACAATGACGTAACCAACTTTCACCCTACTGTTGTCTGCAACGACAAAATGATTTGTTGAAACTCAAATCAGGTCAAATCTTGGCAATGGTTTATTGCTAATTTTTATATATAATATTGGGATTAATTCATAATGTACAAGGCCTGTTCAACTGTAAAGATCATATACTGTAGGGTAGTGGTCACCAAAACTGTCTGCACGGTCCTGGAGACAAGCAGGAGGAGGTGCAGGATTTTGTTCCAACCCAGTACAAACACACTTGTTCCATCAGGGTCTTGATAAGATGTCATAGTTGGTTTCATATTGAAATGTCATGTTGTAGGCAAAAATGTCAGATGTAGCCTAATTATTCTGCTGCATTTATTCATAAAGCGTCTCAGGGTAGGAGTGCTGATCTAGGATCAGAACCCCCTCCTTCCATTCATTATAATCTATAAGGCAAAACTGATCCTATATCAGTAATGCTACGCTTTGAGATGCTTAATAAATACAGGCCTTGGTTTTATTTGATAAAGCCTTACTGTAGGCCTTATGTATCAAATATTTATTTTCTATTGGGGACCAGCCATGAGGATGAATCATAAGAGTGACACTTGAAACGTGATTCCAAAGAGTCAGAGAGCTATATTTCCTATCACATATATCATACATTTGTTGCCTATAGTTTTACAGGCATGGCAATAACATTAGCAACAGGGCTGCGGCCACAACACAGGACAACTGATAGAATCTTTGACCGTGTGGCGACGTCCAATGTGCTGAAGTGGCTGACGTCTTCATGGGTTTTAGCACTAGTAGTGATACATGTCAATGGTGCTGAAACGTCTTCTTATGTCCCATGACACGCCTGCGGTAGACGCATTTTGGGGTTTTCCCAGCTGTTTTACACAAGTTGTGTGATGTAATCAGTTTCCCCTTAGTCTTCTCCCCTGTAATAATAGACACCTTTCGCTGACGTATCGAATTGGGTAGGGAATATGTAGTTTGAAGAGCGTTTGCACATTGGGAAGATGTCGCCAAGATATCATAATAGAATGTTGATGTCTAGCCGACATCTAAACAATGTAGAACTGTGGAATTTAGAATGTGTAAGACGTCAATGAGCAAACAATGTCTAAACTGCATCATCCCAATGTACAGTTGAAGTCGGAAGATTACATACACCTTAGCCAAAAACTTTTCAATTCAGTTTTCACAGTTCATGACATGTAATCCAAGTAAAAATTCCCTGTTTTAGGTCAGTTAGGATCACCACTTTACTTTAAGAATGTGAAATGTCAGAATAATAGTAGAGAGAATTATTTATTTCAGCTTTTATTTCTTTCATCACATTCCCAGTGGGCCAGAAGTTTACATACACTCAATTAGTATTTGGTAGCATTGCCTTTAAATTGTAGCATCTAAATATAATTAAATCACAAGTCCAAGACACCAAATGAAAGATACAGATCTTGTGAATAAAGCCACCATTTCAGATTTTTAAAATGTTTTACAGGGAAGACAAAATATGTAAATCTATTAGCTAACCATGTTAGCAAAAGACACCATTTTTCTTTGTCCACCATTTTTTCTCAACACCAGTAGCTATCACCAATTCGGCTAAACTAAGATATTGATAGCCACTAACCAAGAAAAAACCTCATCAGATGACAGTCTGATAACATATTTACTGTATAGGATAGGTTTTGTTAGAAAAATGTGCATATTTCAGGTATAAATCATAGTTTACAATTGCACCCACCATCACAAATCGACTAGAATAAATACACAGAGCAACGTGTATTACCAATTTACTCATCATAAAACATTTCTTAAAAATACACAGCACATAGCAATGGAAAGACACAGATCTTGTGAATTCAGACAATATTTCAGATGTTCTAAGTGTTTTACAGCGAAAACACAATAAATCGTTATATTAGCATACCACATATGCAAACGTTACCAGAGCATTGATTCAAGCCAAAGAGAGCGATAACGTAATCATCGCCAAAATATATTAATTTTTTCACTAACCTTCTCAGAATTCTTCCGATGACACTCCTGTAACATCATATTACAACATACATATAGAGTTTGTTCGAAAATGTGCATATTTAGCCACCAAAATCATGGTTAGACAATGACAAAAGTAGCCCAGCTGGTCAGAAAATGTCGTGCGCCATATTAGACAGTGATCTAGTCTTATACATAAATACTCATAAACGTGACTAAAAAAATATAGGGTGGACAGCGATTGATAGACAATTTAATTCTTAATACAATCGCTGAATTACATTTTTTAAATTATCCTTACTTTTCAATACAGGTTGCGCCAAGCGAAGCTACATCTAACAAAATGGCGGCATAAGCGATTAACATTTTTCGACAGAAACACGATTTATCATAATAAATTGTTCTTACTTTGAGCTGTTCTTCCATCAGAATCTTGGGCAAAGAATCCTTTCTTGGGTCTAATCGTCTTTTGGTCGAAAGCTGTCCTCTTGCCATGTGGAAAATGCCCACTGCGTTCGGCATGAACTGGAAACGTGCCCAGAGGTTCAAAGTGTCTCAGAAAGCAATGCCTCAAAATCGCACTAAACGGATATAAATTGCTATAAAACGGTTTAAATTAACTACCTTATGATGTTTTTAACACCTATAACGAGCAAAAACATGACCGGAGAAATATTACTGGCTAAACTAAAGCTTGGAAAAAGAGCAGGTCCGTGTCCACCTTGCATCAGGCGCAGCTGGAAAAGGGACACTACCTACACGTTGTGTTGTTTTATAGAGGCTCTGATTGCGCAATCGACTCCATTCAAAGCGTCACCACGTAATGACATCCAGGGGAAGACGTAAGCAGTGTTTGTATCCTCATAGCATTCACAGGGACCTTTAAACTGATAAATTGTTTAACTTGGGTCAAACGTTTCGGGTAGCCACAATAAATTGGGGGAATTCTGGCCCATTCCCTCTGACAGAGCTGGTGTAACCGAGTCAGGTTTGTAGGCCTCCTTGCTCGCACACACTTTTACAGTTCTGACCACAAATTTTCAATAGGATTGAGGTCAGGGCTTTGTGATGGCCACTCCAATACCTTGACTTTGTTGTCCTTAAAAGCAATTTTGCCACAACTTTGGAAGTATGCTTGGGGTCATTGTCCATTTGGAAGACCCATTTGCGACCAAGCTTTAACTTCCTGACTGATGTCTTGAGATGTTGCTTCAATATATCCACATCATTTTCCTGCCTCGTGATGCCATCTATTTTGTGAAGTGCACCAGTCCCTCCTGCAGCAAAGCACCCCCACAACATGATGCTGCCACCCCCGTGGTTCACGGTTGGGATGGTGTTCTTCGGCTTGCAACCCTTTTTCCTTCAAACATAACGATGGTCATTATGGACAAACAGTTCAATTTTCGATTCATCAGACCAGAGGACATTTCTCCACAAAGTATGATATTTGTCCCCCATGTGCAGTTACAAACCATAGTCTGGCTTTTTTATGGCGGTTTTGGAGCAGTGGCTTCTTCCTTGCTGAGTGGCCTTTCAGGTTATGTTGATATAGGCCTTGTTTTACTGTGGATATACAGTAGATACTTTTGTACCTGTTTCCTCCAGCATCTTCACAAGGTCCTTTGCTGTTGTTCTGGGATTGATTTGTACTTTTCGCACCAAAGTATGTTCATCTCTAGGAGACAGAACGCGTCTCCTTCCTGAGCGGTATGACGGCTGCATGGTCCCATGGTGTTTATACTTGCGCACTATTGTTTGTGCAGATGAACGTGGTACCTTCAGGCATTTGGAATTTCCTCCCAAGGATCAACCAGACTTGTGGAGGTCTACAATTTTTTTTCTGAGGTCTTGGCTGATTTCTTTTGATTTTCCCATGATTTCAAGCAAAGAGGCACTGAGTTTGAAGGTAGGCCTTGAAATACATCCACAGGTACACCTCCAATTGACTCAAATTATGTCAATTTGCCGATCAGAAGCTTCTAAAGCCATGACATCATTTTCTGGAATTTTCCCAAGCTCTTTTAAGGCACAGTCAACTTAGTGTATGTAAACTTCTGACTCACTGGAATTGTGATACAGTGAATTATATATGAAATTATCTGTCTGTAAACAATTGTTGGAAATATTACTTGTGTCATGCATAACTATAGTTTGTTAAACTTCTTACGGATCATTGGGATGCTACCGTCCCACCTCGACAACATCCGGTGAAATTGCAGAGCGCGAAATTCAAATGACAGAAATCGTAATATTAAACATTCATGAAAATTCAAGTGTCATACATCATTTTTAAGCTTAACTTCTTGTTAATCCAGCCGCTTTGTCAGATTTCAAAAAGGCTTTATGGCAAAAGCACACCATGCGATTATCTGAGGACAGTGACCCGCATACAAAAGCATTACATACATTTTCCAACCAAGCAGAGGCATCACGAAAGTCAGAAATAGCGATAAAATAAATCACTTAGCTTTGAAGATCTTCATCTGGTTGCAATCACAAGGGTCCCAGCTACATATCAAATGCTTCCTTTTTTTCAATAAAGTCCTTCTTTATATCCCAAAAAAGTAAGTTTCATTGCCGAGCTTGACTCAATAATCCACCGGTTTCCCTCATTCAAAATGCAAACAAATGAATCCTGTAAGTTACCAATAAACTTCTTCCAAACATTTCAAACAACATTCCCAATCAATCTTCAGGTACCCTAATATGTAAATAAACTATAGAATTTAAGACGGAGAATACCGGAGACCATTACCGGAGGTAAATAACGAACTGCACGCCCTCACCGGAACGCACAACAAGCACTACAGCCAAAATCGGAGCCACTTAGAGAAAAAACAAGAAAAAAAAACAAGCCTGAAACTCATTCTAAAGACTGTTGACATCTAGTGGAAGCCCTAGGAACTGCAATCTGGGAGGTCTTCCTTTTATATTCCCATTCCCAGCCATTGTAATCAGTGGTGAGCTGGGAAAAAATAATTCTGGATGGATTGTCCTCGGGTTTTTGCATGCCATATCAGTTCTGTTATACTCACAGACATTATTTTAACAGTTTTGGAAACTTTATAGTGTTTTCTATCCAATTATATCCATATCCTAGCTTCTGGGCCTGAGTAACAGGCAGTTTACTTTGGGCACCTCATTCATCCAAACTTCCAAATACTGCCTCCTAGCCCGAAGAAGTTTTAACAAGAAATTTGTGGAGTGGTTGAGTTTTAATGACTCCAACATAAGTGTATGTAAACTTCCAACTTCAACTGTAGATTAACAAGATGTTAAGCTTTTAACCGATTTAAGACACTTGCATGTACCTAAATGTTTAATATCCATAATTTGTATGATATTTATTTGAATTGCGCGCCCTCCAGTTTCACCGGAAGTTGTCCCGCTAGCGGGACGCCTAGCCTTAAAGTAGCAAAATAATGTCCTCTAATGGAATGATTGTGCAGTACATTGATTTACATTAATTTATTTTTCCCAACAGAGAGAGATGATTTGGACTGCATATATAATTTTAGGTCAAGTGAGAAAGATACTGTATTTGCAAAACCTCGTCAGCCTCTGTGATGGATTTCTTTAGAAAAATTTGTCGCCAAACCCACTGGCTCCAGGTCATCTATAAGTCTTTGCTAGGTAAAGCCCCGCCTTATCTCAGCTCACTGGTCACCATAGCAGCACCCACCCGTAGCACGCGCTCCAGCAGGTATATTTCACTGGTCATCCCCAAAGCCAACTCTTCCTTTGGCCGCCTTTCCTTCCAGTTCTCTGCTGCCAATGACTGGAACGAATTGCAAAAATCACTGTGAAGCTGGAGTCTTATATCTCCATCACTAACTTTAAGCATCAGCTGTCAGAGCAGCTTACCGATCATTGCACCTGTACATAGCCCATCTGTAAATTGCCCACCCAACCACCTCATCCCCATATTGTTATTTATTTTTTTGCTCCTTTGCACCCCAGTATCTCTACATGCACATTCATCTTCTGCACATCTATCACTCCAGTGTTAAATTGCAAAACTGTTATTATTTCGCCACTATGGCCTATTTATTGCCTTACCTCCCTAATCTTACTATATTTGCACACACTGTATATAAATTTTTCTATTGTGTTATTGACTGTACGTTTGTTTATCCCATGTGTAACTCTGTGTTGCTTGTGTTGCACTGCTTTGCTTTATCTTGGCCAGGTCGCAGTTGTAAATGAGAACTTGTTCTTAAATGGCCTACAGGGTTAAATAAAGGTGAAATAATTTTTTTTTATCGGTGTCTCATCCACAGGACAGTTGAGCTAACGTAGGCTAGTGTGATTAGCATGAGGTTGTAAGTAACAAGAGAATTTCCCAGGACATAGACATATCTGATATTGGCAGAAAGCTTAAATTATTGTTAATCTAACTGCACTGTCCAATTTACAGTAGCTATTACAGTGAAATACTACCATTCTATTGTTTGAGGAGAGTGCACAGTTTTGAACATGAAAGTTATTAATAAACAAATTAGGCACATTTGGGCGGTCTTGATACAACAATGTGAACAGAAATGCAATGGTTCATTGGATCAGTCTAAAACTTTGCACATACACTGCTGCCATCAAGTGGCCAAAATCTAAATTGCAGCTGGGCTGGAATAATACATTATGACCTTTCTCTTGCATTTCAAAGATGATGGTACAAAAAAAATACAAAAGAATGGTTGGTTTTTTCTTTGTATAATCTTTTACCAGATATATTGTGTTATATTCTCCTACATTCCTTTCACATTTCCACAAACTTCAAAGTGTTTCCTTTCAAATGGTCCCAAGAAAATGCATTTCCTTGCTTCAGGGCCTGAGTCACAGGCAGTTAGATTTGGGTATGTCATTTTAGGCGAAAATTGGAAAAAAAGGGGCGGATCCTTAAGAGGTAATAAAAATCTGAATGTTCACACACCGACAGACATGGCTACAGAATGAGCCTCTTGACTTTTTCCACATTTTGTTGCGTTACAGCCTTATTCTAAAAATGATTAAATTGTTTTTTATTCCCTCATCAATCTACACACAATAGCCCATAATGACAAGGCAAAATCAATTTAGAAATTTCGCAAATGTATTAACTAAAAAACCCGGAAATATCGCATGTACATAAGTATTCAGACCCTTTACTCAGTACTTTGTTGGAGCACTCACAACTTTGTTACATCTTCGACTATTCTTCGGTATGATGCTGCAAGCTTGGCACTCCTGTATTTCGTGAGTTTCTGACATTCTCTGCAGATCCTCTATTTTCAGGTCTCTCCAGAGATGTTCGATCGGTTCAAGTCAGGGCTCTGGCTGGGACATTCAGGGACTTGTCCCGAAGCCACTCCAGTGTTGTCTTAGCTGTGTGGTTAGGGTCGTTGTACTGTTGGAAGGGTGAACCTTCGGCCCCAGTCCGAGGTCCTGAGTGCTCTGGAGCAGGTTTTCATCAAGGATCTCTCTGTACTTTGCTCTGTTCATCTTTCCCTCGACCCTGACTAGTCTCCCAGTCCCTGCCGCTGAAAAACATCCCCACAATATGATGTTGCCACCACCATGCTTCATCGTAGGGATGGTGCCATGTTTCCTTCAGACGTGACGCTTGGCATTCAGGCCAAAGAGTTCAAACTTGGTTTCATCAGATCATCTTGTTTCTCATGGTCTTACTCCTTTAGGTGCCTTTTGGCAAACTCCAAGTGGGCTGTCATGTGCCTTTTACTGGGGAGTGGCCTCTGTCTGGCCACTCTACTATAAAGGCCTGATTGGTGGAGTGCGGCAGAGTTGGTTGTCCTTCTGGAAGGTTCTCCCATCTCCACAGAGGAACTCTGGAGCTCTGTCAGAGTGACATTCGAGTTCTTGGTCACCTTCATGACCAAGGGTTTCCCCCAGATTTCTCAGTTTGGCCGGGCGGCCAGCTCTAGGAAGTCTTGTTATTTCTGTTTTTATTTTTAATACATTTGCAAAAATGCCTAAAACTGGTTTTCACATTGTCATTGTGGGGTGTTTTTGTAGATCAATGACGATTTATTTAAATAAAATCTATTTTAGAATAAGGTGTAATGTAACAAAATATGAAAAAAGTCAAGGGGTCTGAATACTTTCCGAATGCACTGTATCAAACAACCTGACAGTGATCCACATCATATGGGTAGAATCGAGGCCTTTCCCAGTCATGAAATACAAAGCTAGGGTACTCATTGGCGAAGACTGAACTCAAGTTAGGGGTCATGTCAGACTCTCCTATACAACTTTGCCCAACATGTTATAACTATGTTGTAAATACACCTTTTTTAGATGATATAACTTGTATTATTACTATAGGGCTGTGAAAACCATAGCCTAAAGGCTTCAGACTGAGCATTTGTCACTGGAAATTGCTGATGACATTGAACATAGTTTAGGATTAGGGTATTTACTTCATTTCAGTCTCTCTATTCTGCCCTGGAATTGCGTTCCCATGCAAAACTAGACAGATATATAACAACAAAGTCTTCAATAAAACTCCCAAGGCGTGACTTTTCTTGAATGAATATATTGAAAACGTTTAAATACAAAGCACGTGCCAAGGTACCATGTATCTGGCATGATAACAAACCAGATAGCCAATTACCATATGAGTAGCAAATAGCCAACTCCTTTCATTACTCTAATAATGTGCAAACACCTCTGTACAATAACAAAGCATATTATACTAGAAACAGTAACAATACAGCTGACGGCATACATGAAAGGCAAGGCAATTTGTGTGAGTAAATGCAACCAACTAAAATTGATAAGTAAGCAATTCTATCAATATTAAGATGATCATCACTAGCAATATGCTTGAATCGAATTTACAAAACAAATATTTTCCGAGGCTGAAGCGTGACAAGAAATAACTGCACTGAAAAAACAGCACCGTGGCATTGTTCTTAGCTGCTTCTATGCGTGCAGAACGACTACTCTAATCTACTTCCTGTTTCCGTACAGTCTAAGTACCAGAAATCTCCAATAGGGACCGATAAACACCATGGAACACAATGAAAATCCATTTTAACCACTGTAATAAAATAATCTGTTACCTTCTAACAGGATGGCAGCACACTCCCCACCTGGTATAAAGAAATTGTCCCACTATGAAATAAAACATGTATCAAGAAACAAATAATGTCCTTTTTTTAAATATTTTGTCTCTAGGATGCTTCAACAAGAAGAACAACAGTCTCTGAGATTGGTCTCAGAAACACCTTAGCAGCCCCTTGCTTGACAATTTTTAGTTCTACTTTCCTAACCTTTTTGTCAGTACTGGGAAAGGTTTTGACCACAAGCCCGACGGGCCAGTCATTTCTGTGCGCCTGACTGTCTTTCAATAAGACAACATCTCCCACTTTTACATTTGGCTTTTCTGCATCTCTGCAGCGTTGTCAGGTACTCCTGTCCCCACCTTTTCCAAAAGGTGTCAGCGAGACACTGGACTTGCTTCCACTGTTTTCCATGAAGGTCGTTCATGCTGAAGTATCCAGAAGGGGCTGAGGAAGTGCTGGTCTTTTGTGTCAGTAACATTGAGGGTGTGAGAATGGCAGGCATGTCAGCGTCGGTTGACACTGACACTAAGGGTCTCGCATTGGTTATTGCCATTACTTCAGATGTAAGAGCGCTCAAGACCTCATGTGTGAGACTAGGCGTGCCCGTCTGAAACAGCATAGAATTTAGGATACGTCTGGCAACACCAATGATACTCTCCCAAGAACCACCCATACGAGACGGGTGTGGGGGATTAAATATCCAAGTACATCGCTTGTCTGAGAGGTATTTAGTCAGTTCTGAGTCATTTGTGTCGATTCCCAGTTCCCTGCAGGCACCTATAAAGTTTGAACCTCGATCAGAGCGTAGCACTTTTGCTGGACCACGGATAGAGAAAAAACGCCTCAGTGCGTTGATGAAGCTGGATGTGGACATGGATTCGATGAGCTCAATATGGACTGCTCTAGTAGATATACATGTAAAAAGTACCGCCCAGCTCTTGGAGTCTGCACTACCACCTCTTTTATTTATTTGTATTTCACCTTTATTTAACCAGGTAGGCCAGTTGAGAACAAGTTCTCATTTCCAACTGCGACCTGGCCTGACCTCTAGTGCGACGAGTTATGACATTCCATGGTCCAAACATATCAAGTCCAACGCTGGTGAATGGTGGTTCAGATGTGAGTCTGTCTGCAAGTCAGCCATCTTTTGGTCAAGTAACCTCCCTCTAACATTGCTGCAGGTGACACAGTTGTGGATGATACCAGAGACCAGACGTTTGCTACAACTCACTTGTACTGCATGGTTTATTACAGTCATGCCAGCCTCTGCAGTTGGTGTTGTCCGCACCTTCATGGAAGGATCTGGCAAGATGAATGAGTCGTGCTGTGGCTCGTTTGAGAGCTTTCCAGCTTGAGAACCTCTCAAAGCGATGAGAGCCACGTTGAGCTCCAGAAACCTTAGTGGCGAAGGCTGTGACATCTGGTCGAATCTTTGCATCTGCGTGAGGCTCTACAAGGTCAAAATTGATGTTCTCAGGCTCACTTTAGATTGCTTGGGTCAGGAAAGGTGGACCTGATTACGAGCGCAGCTAGTATGGGCCTTGTTGCATGGTCTGCTGGATTGCTGTCAGTGTTTACATAACACCACTGATCTGGATGGGTAGACTTCCTGATGCGAGTTACCCTATTGGCAACATACACATAGAATCGTTTGGTGACATTGTGGATGTAACCGAGAACTATCTTACTGTCTGTGTAGAACTTGGCCACATTTACATCAATGTCCATTTCGTCTCTGATCAGTTCATACATCTCAACAGCTAGCACAGCCGCACACAGTTCTAGGCGTGCGATAGTGTGGGCCGGTCGAGGGGCCAATTTTGAATTCCCCAAGATAAATCCAACATGGCATTGACCTTTCCGAGTCAATAACTCTCAGGTAGGCTACCGCTCCTATGGCTACTGTAGAGGCATCCAAGAAGATGTGCAGCTCTCTTCTTTGAGTGGTAGACAAGGAGACTGGGTGGAGGTCTGCTGAATATACAGATGTTCCAACTCCATCAAAGATTCCTTCCACATTTTCCATTCATCTTCTTTTTCTGTGGGAAGGGGGGCATCCCACTCACTCTGGTCAGAAGAGAGTTCTCTGATTAAGGCTTTACCTTGCATTGTCATTGGAGCCACAAACCCAAGGGGGTCATAAAGACTATTCACTGTGGACAGGATGCCTCTCCACGTAAAAGGCTTCTCATTGTGGGACACCTGGAATGTGAAGCTGTCTGTTTCCAGGTTCCAGCAAAGTCCCAGGCTCCATTGAAAGGGGAGAGGATCAACTCCGAGGTCCAGGTCTTTTAAGTCTTTAGCACGGTCCTCCATGGGGAAGACTTCCATAACTGTTTTGCTATTGGATGCAATCTTGTGTAGTTTCATGTTGGACTCCGCTAACATTGCTTGTGTTTTTCTTCTGTAGAAACTACTGATGTCAGCCCATCATCGACGTTGTCACGGTTTTCTAAAGTAGAACCCAGAAGCAGACCAGGACAAGGAGAGTAGGACGAAGGTGAGTATTTATTTACAAGTTTAAACGTAGAGGTAGAAAAATCCAGGTGGCGGAGCGGGCAGCGGAGGTGAGTTGATGGGAGTGAATAGGCAGATCCAAGGGAGTAACAGAAGCCACCGACGACCAGGCAGGAATGGGGTGAGTGTTCCGGGTGAATGACTGTAGACAGAACAAACGGAGGTAAGTTCAAGGCAAGCAAGACGTACAAAACAACAAAACAAACTCTATCAAACTGGAGGCTGATACGCTGGCACAACATACTGTTCATGGCTAACGATCCGGCAGGGAATGGATGTCAGGTCAGAGCTTATGAAGTGGAGGGGTGATGATCAGGACCAGGTGTGCAGATAGCTGATGGGATACAGGTGCGGGTAATCAGAGATCTCCCAACTAGCTACGTCGCCCGGCAACCAGACAGGGTGCGTTCCAGGACACCGGAAAAACACTCCAGGACAGAACACAGGCAAAAACAGACTCAGGAAGCGGGATTCGTGACAGACGTAGAAATTCTTCACTACATATTGCTTGGGTTTTGACCCGTGTTCCTTCTCACACTGTAGAGCTGCTTGTCTCATGCAGTAGATGGCTGGTGAGGGGCTGTTCCCAAATACATGTACTTTCATCCTGTACTCAGTTATGTTTCTATCTGGGTTGTTGTCTTCATACCAGGGAAACCTTAAGTAATCTCTGTGATCCTCACGTACACCAAAACAGTAAAACATGTTACACATCTGCCGTTAGCGCAATGCAGTCCTTGCAGAAGCGCATTAGGACGCCCAAGAGTGTGTTGTTTAAGTCTGGACCACTGAGCAGAACGTCGTTAAGTGACATGCCTTTACACTTTTCACTGGAGTCAAACACCACTCTTATTTGTTCAGGCTTTTGTGGATGGTAAACACCAAATATGGGCAGATACCAGCGTTCTTTGTCTCCCTTTAGTGGTGGAGAATGTTCGACTTCGTCATTATCCAGCATCTTTTTTTGTCTAAAGTCCTGCGAAGTGATGTGAGACGGTTCATGGCCTGTTCCCTTTTATTAGGAAAGTCTAGTGGGGCGAAAGGATAGTGGAGCCACCCAGTTGTTTCCATCATCCTGGAAAACCTGTTCGTCCATAATGTCCAAGAAGGCTTTGTCCTCCACTGATGGTGCTGGTTTATCATCGTCTTGTGTTTTGTCGAACACGGAACATCCCAGGCTGTCTGTGTCCACAGTTGTGCTTGGATCTCTCGAGTGCACTGTAGAGAGAGAGAGATGTGTTTTTGAGGTATGCTGCTGTAGTTCTCTTTCACCTGTATGAAGTCAGGGCAAGGGCTCAGATAGGATGTTTTGAAGTATGTTTGTCTTGAACATGTTAACACTGGCTGGTCGGTGAGCCGTTCCAAGACAGACCTCACCCACGATGACACACCCGAGGTCGAGTCGCTATGCATACGGAATGTCGTGGGGCCCACTGATTTGCTTTTGTACATTGTGTACCCTTAAGATGTCTCGTCCTAAGATCAGGAGGATGGGAGCGTCTGTGTCCACAGCTGGAATTTTGGCTGCTACTGTTTGCAAATGGGGATGATGATACGCAATGTCAGAGGAGGGAATTTCCATCCTATCGTCTGGCATCATGCCATTCCAGGTGATTACCTCATGAAGCTGGTTGATTAACAATATTTGGTTGTTATCACGTTTGTTTTTTTATATAAAAATATATATGGGACAAAAAATAGACAGTTGCTCATCAAGCATTGCTCAAATAACTTTCAAAAGATTGTTCCAAAGTTTGACCCCGAAAAAGTTTGTTCCAATGAATGAAGTCGTACAAAAATGAGTGTCTTTTCCTACGTATTAAGTAGCAAAAAATGCGTATCTTTTCACACAAAAACGCACAAAAGTGCTTGAAATATGCAAAAAACTTTTCGTACATATTTGCACGAATTGAGTGTGAGACTGTGTTGCAACACAACAAACCAACGTGCCAACGTGTTTTACACCATTGGTTGAAACAATGCAAATATTAACAACCTCTGTATATCTTCAAAATGTAGATAAAACTAGTATTGTGATTTCTTGGATAATCCTTCCTTGCATCCATAGTTCTGTGACAGTGGTTCTTTTTTTCAACCCCATCTCTCAGCTATTTACAAAAATAGTGGTTGAGTGTGCTTTGGTTTTGTTTGGGTTGCAGAGTTCACCTTTAGAAAGTCAGTCTATAAAAAAATGAATTCATTATATAAGTGAATGAAAACAATATGAGATAGTTGTATGAATTTTTATTAAATTGTATTATAAATAAAACACGAATAAATAAACATAGTGTACACATAATATCAGTCTACCAATATATATAAATAAATAAATCAGTCATTCAGTCAATCTAGCAGCCGGCCAGTCAGTCAGTCAGTATATATATCAGCCATCAATCTGTTAGCCAGCCTGAGGAATATGTTACGTCTCCAATGATGATTCTGTGGTTCTCCTCACGGCTTGACTCTGCTGTCAATGAATTTCTTGAACTGCACCAAGTTTTCGCGAATCTCCTTTCGCACAATCTCCCATGCGCATGCGCTGTGTTCCTGGAGAGGGTACAAGATATACATTTTATTTAAGTCAACTCAACCACTGCAGGTGTTGTTGATCCAACGCATCCATCGACATAAAAACGGCACTTGGCAATTCCAAGTTTCATATGTGAGTTGTGGCATTGAAATGCGTCCTATTTGTGGTGATCTATAACTTTTGCTCAGATTAATTTAGACTCTATTTGAGGACATTTGATATTGGACCCACCTTGTCTTTCAAGACGGTGTTCAGCTTGTTGAAATATGTTTTCAGAGTAACCGAGCCTCCATCTCCAGAGGATTTCCAAACACCACCTACGACCTGGAGACAATATAAAATGCTGGTGAGTGCATTAATTCTGTTTGATGAGACGGTTATGAAAATATATAAAAAAATATTACAATACAAAAATATTTGTAGTGTATAAATTATGTAAATACCAATGCCCACGATTGTCTGCCCCCAAAATACACTGAGTGTACACCACATTAGTAACACGTTCCTAACATTGGGTTGCACCCCGTTCTACCCCAGAACAGCCTAAATTCGTCAGGGCATGTGTTCCACAGCGATAGTGGCCCAGTTGACTCCAATACTTCCCACAGTTGTGTCATGTTGGCTGGATGTCCTTTGGGTGGTGGACCATTCTTCATACACAAAGGAAACTGTTGAGCATGAAAAAGCCAGCGGCGTTGCAGTTCTTGACACATTCAAACTGGTGCGCCTGGCACCTACTAGCATACTCCCGTGAAAGACACTTACATATTTTGTCTTGCCCATTCACCCTCGAATGGCACAGTACACAATCCATGTCTCAAATGTCAAGGCTTCCTCCACACCAATAGGAGTGGATCTAACAAGTGAGGGATCATTGCTTCACCTGGATTCAGCTGGCCAGTCTGTGTCATGGAAAGTGCCGGTCTTCCTAATGTTTTGTACACTCAGCGTATAACCTATAGACTACACAAGAGGGATCATACTTACACATAACTCTAAGTTTTGAACTTGACGATATATGACGTTTTGGAACAGTTTAAGTTTTGTTTTGTTCCACGTGACAGACGTCAGACTGTTGTTATATAATTGGTCCACATATCGCATAGCCTCTAATGCAACCACAGAGACGTCCTCACCCTGGATAAAATAAAACAGGTTTTAGGCATTGGGTGTTAAAGAAGTGGTTAAACTTCCAATTTACTATACTGTACTTTAATATACAGTACTTTAGTTTATCAAAATACTGAAGTGTATCCACCTCTGTGTTCTTGTAAACATCCTCTGGAAACAGTTCGACGTTTCTTCTGCACACTTAAGTGGAAAGAGTCCACCCTGAATAGAATTCATATCAATATCAAGAAGTAAACTATATTGTGATAGTAACCTTAAATGAAACAATGTTGTTCAAACGTGAAAGCATTGCTTAACAATAAAATGTGCTATAATGCAAAATAGAAATTTGAATATCATTGCGAATTTTGCGCATCAATTTGCGCACACCAATAGCGGACTGGTGCAGTATAAATTCCTCACATATCTGAGAGCAGGTCTATGCTCACGTCGTTCAGCTTCCCCAACCTAAACTGCGTCCAGTTGCAAGGTGTTGATGCTGCTGTGCCTTGGCAGAACAGAGTCAGGCAAATGCTCAACCATTTCAATACAGCCATGTTTTCTTTATAAGAGTTGAACGGAACAGCTATTAAAAATGAATAAAGACGGATTATCTTAATCTTGATTGATATGATACCTAGACTGTTGAAGTTGCCCATTTTATATAACACAGTATCGCTACGTAAAGGTGTCAAATCCCTTTGTGGTGAAGAAGGGTTTCGTAGTTCAGGCTTTCGCTTCCCTTTATAAGCCCCAATTTTCAGCGGGTGATTATTAATTATGCTTTGTAAAACTAATCAGAAAATGTTGCCTATCAAGTTAACAGTTTTCATATGTAGAGAATTGCATTGGAGCAATGCATTTCATGCTAACATATTCAGCAGGTGTTAAAATGTAGGACATGTTGAATATTAAATACTAAGAAAACAATGGCTGATTTTTATTTCTATAATACAATGGTACGGGGATCTTCCTATGAAATGAGGGCTATGTTCAACATAAATATGCTGTAGTTTTGGACATTGCACACCACATTTTTCAGATTCTTGTGTAGAAACGTTTTTTGATAGGAGTAGCACGGAGATAATTTTTTGCTCACACATTTAATCTGTTGTCGAATCTTTTAATCAGGTAGTGCAATATGAAGCATTACTGTACAGTTTTAATATTGCAAATCTTTTAAATAAAAACACATTTTATTAATAGAGTGACTGGTAGTGTTGAATGAAGACAAAAGCCGCCGCCTCTAAAATCGAGAGTAATGTGCGGTGGTATTGCGGTGGTATTGCCAGCATGCAGGGGAATTACTTTTCCTTTTTCTTATGCGCTTCATTCTTATTAAATTGATTCGGTAAATCAAGGGGTCTTTTTAAAGTTAGGTTCATTATGTTTCAAAAGTATATGCCCTAAATTAGCCTTGACGATGATGTGTGAATTTGACCGAATGTGAATGATGATGACGCTAATGAGGTTATAGCTCTATTTTTCTAAACTTTTATTTAACCATGAAAATCCCATTCAGAATAGAATCATATGACGATGATGACTACGACGTTAATTGGAGGTGTAGGTTTCTGATTATGCAGTTTTTATGTTAAGTCTTTATATTAGGTTACCATGTAACAATGAACTATCTGATCATGGCATTGATTGTTCAAGATTGTTGGCCTTTCAACAAATTAATGATTATTTTCAAACTTGAGATGAATTTCACTGTATTTGTGCAGTCAGTTAATTACAAATGTTGTTAAATGGGTCAACAGGTTTATTTCGCAGCCTGCAGTCATGTTTAAAATAAATATATTACATCCTCTAGTTTGTAGTGCATAGACTCGAGTAGAATCTGTAAGTTCTTCAATATGCTTGCTGTTTGGGGTTTTAGGCTGGGTTTATGTATAGCATTTTGTGACGTGCTGATTGATGTGTAAAGAGCTTTATAAATACATTTGATTGATTTATTGAATATCCACAGGATTTCATTTCGAACAACCGCCCAAGTACAATAACTGTTTTCCTGAAACGATAAAACCACACAATAAATTGAAATGAGTAAATGTAACAACGAAAAAGGGATTCATATAAAACCATTAGGCTTCAGTGTTATTTTAACCTTTTGCTATAGAAGTTGCTTCATTTTGCTAAAGTAGCGTTTTGTAGAACGTTTTGTCTCCATTAGAATCTATTCTATCCAGGAATTCCAAGTTTTATGAAAGGACTGTGGCCTGCCTCGTAGCCCTATGTAATACATATTTTTTTCTAAAGTCATAAAGGAATTGACCTAATTTATTCATTGAGAGATACTGTATTAGGATGCCACTTAAAAGTTATATTTCTTTTTGATATATCACTAAGCTAAATCAATTATTATTTATATGTTTTGCCCTCCACCTCGTTAGGGGGACTAAACTATTATCTGTTGAAAGTATTGTTTGTTTTTTTGTCTCTTTTTCCATGTTTTCATTCTTTGTCTTTTTTCTTATTTCCCCCCCAATTATAGTAAGACATACAGTAAGGTGTTTAATACAATGGAAAGTCTTTATAAATAAACATCCCACAATGGCAAATGGGAGCTAAAAGTTCCTGGTCCCCCAAATGATCCTCTACTCCTCACCCAGATCTCCCCTTCAGCCCGCTGCCCCAGTGTGATTGACACATAAAAACAAACAAGAAAAACAATAACCCCCACATAGTACAAAAACACATTAAAAAGAAATTACACAAAGAAACAAAACAAAAATAATATACACTATATATTCAATAGTATGTGGACACGCCATCAATTTAGTGGACTCGGCTATTTCAGCCACACCAGTTGCTGACAGGTGTATAAAATCGAGCACACCACCATGCAATCTCCACAGACAAACACTGGCAATATAATGGCCTTACTGAAGAGCTCAGTGACTTTCAACGTGGCACCATCATAGGATGCAACCTTTCCAACAAATCAGTTCGTCAAATTTCTGCACCTGCTAGGTCGGCCACGGTCAACTGTAAGTGCTGTTATTGTGAAGTGGAAACGTCTAAGAGCAACAACTGCTCAGCCGCGAAGTGATAGGCCATACAAGCTCACAGAACAGGACCACCGAGTGATGAAGGGCGTCGTATAAAACAATTGTCTGTCCTCGGTTGCAACACTCACTACCAAGTTCCAAACTGCCTCTGGAAGCAACGTCCACTCAATAACTGTTTGTCGGGAGCTTCATGAAATGGGTTTCCATGGCCCAGCAGCCACACACAAGCCTAATATCACCATGCACAATGCCAAGTGATGGCTGGAGTGGTGTAAAGCTTGCTGCCATTGGACTCTGGAGCAGAAGAAACACGTTTTATGGAGTGATGAATCATGCTTCACCATCTGGCAGTCCGACAGACAAATCCGGATTTAGCGGATGGTAGAAGAACACTACCTGCCCGAATGCATAGTGGCAACTGTAAAGTTTGGTGGAGGAGGTATAATGATCGGGGGTTGTTTTTCATGGTTTGGGCTAGGCCTCTTACTTCCAGTGAAGGGAAATCGTAACACTACAACATATAATGAATGACATTCTAGAGGATTCTTTGCTTCCAACTGTAATGGGACATTTTAATTGTGTGTCCACACAACTGAGTATGTGACTAACCTTGTAAAATTGTGCGAAACTTTCCAATTATCATGTCCTATTCTTGGGAGTATCATCCTGTGTTGCAAACCAGCTTGCACCTGTGTCCTTGTATAGATAAAGTCCCACCCAAGAACAGGAAACTATAAAGATATGTGCTCATCACTCATTGCTTCGGAATTCAGACTGCCTACACTGTGCAGTGTAAATCTGTTATTCCCTCTGAGCTCAGAGAAATAAAAAATCTTAGCTTGACTTGGACTCCAGCAAATACTTATTTTATAATATCCACCACACAACGTCCACCACACAACAGTTTGGGGAAGGCTCTTTCCTGTTTCAGCATGACAATGCCCCCGTGCATAAAGCAAGGTCCATACAGAAATGGTTTGTCAAGGTCGGCGTGTAAGAACTTTACTGGCCTGCACAGAGCCCTGATCTCAACCCTATAGAACACATTTGAGATGAATTGGAATGCCGACTGCGAGCCAGGCCTAAATGTCCAACATCTGTGCCCAGCCTCACTAATGTTTGTGGCTGAATGGAAGTCCCCACAGCAATGTTCCAATATCTAGTGGAAAGCCTCCCCTTAAGATTGGAGGCTGTTATAGCAGCAAAGGGGGAAATAAGATGTTCGATTAGCAGGTGTCCACATCCTTTTGGTCATGTGGTGTATAAACTTAAAGTAGAATTATCACGTGACTGACGATCAGCAACGAGTTTAATCTGCATCCCCTCAGATGGTTAGATAAATCCACTCTCATTGGTTTTAGACAAGAACGAAATTTGGAGATTTTATACAAAATACATTTTTATTCACATTTTAAAGATTATTTTTTTCCACAGGTTTTACAAGTAGACAGGCAATACAGTTCTATTCAACACATGTACAAAAAGGAAATGCAAAACATAAATATTAATTTATGATAATAAGAAAACAATAATTTATGGATCTAAATATAATAAAGAGACTAACAGGGTTCCACATTATTGTATATAAACTGGTAAGGGCATACCAATCATTGCAGATGACGTTTCGTCTCTTTCCTGATGAGCTCCCAAGACTGTGGACTGTAGTTCTGAAAAACAAAAGAAAATGTCAATATTAGTGGTGTGGACTTTCTGGCCATTATAATGATCATATTGTCTTGAACAACAAAGAAAGGCCTGGTGCAGTATATAATAATAATAATTATTATTATAATTATAAATTAAGATTCTCAGAGTATTAGTGCTGATTTAGGATCAGTATTGTCTTTTAGATCACTATAAATAAGGACAGAGGAGACCTGATGCAGAAGAAAACAAAATAATAATTACAGGATAAGCTATATTCTTCTCTGAGATGCTTAATACATATAGCCCCAGAGCACAAAAGTGTTTCAAAACTGCTCATGTTGAGCCAAGTTTATATTCATTTCATTCCATGTATTAAACACGTTGCCATCTGAAAACAAACTCACAATTTTTCTCAGAACCTTCCTATTCAACTTCTTTAAGTAGCGTTTCAGTCTCCTCTCAGGTATCTTGGCAGGTGATACCTGTTGGACAAGATTAAAACATTAGCCTCCCACTGAACATAATAGCCCACATAGATTTTCTCACTTGTACAGTTAGTAGTCTACACCTTGTTGGGGTTCGTTCGTTGTTCCTTGTCAATCATTGGCTCATTGGTGAAATTAGCATTCAGACAATATCTTTAAGTAAATCAATCAAAAACCTTTATTAATGCAATTGCAGACAGAAGTTGACAACGGGAACATAGCACGCATGTTTCCGAGTAAGTTCTGCAAAATAGTAAACGGTCCAAGTTATTTTATTATGCTTGCAGTCAACCCCTAGTGATGTCACTGCCTACGTCATTACCTTCTACTCATGAGACCAAGCCCATGCATGCACAGCTATACAAACAATAGTTTCAGAGTTATCTAAAGGCTCAGGAGTAAATGTCCACTCCCCAAGTTGATTTATAGTGGTATGTCTGACTAGTCTCTTATCTCTTTCACCCCCCTGCAGGGTTCTGTGTCTATGAATCTCTTTTAGCCTTGTGGCGCTTTCTCACAGACACTCTGTTTTGACTGCAATAACTCTCAGACCGTTTCTTTATAAGAGGCAGAGACTAGAAAGGAATAGTGGAACAATATTAAACCTTATAATGAATATATATATATTGCTAATCTGTAGTCTAGGACCCAATAAATGTAGTGGGGGAGGAGTCTTATAGCCCTTCCCCTTCTATTAATACAACATAAGCATAATCAATTATTATAATACATCAAACATTTGGTGCAGCACCTATCATGACCCCAAGGTGAACCCCATCAACCTAAAGCAGGGCTCTCCAAACCTGTTTGTCACGGCTGTCGTCGGAAGTAGGTGAAGACCAAAACGCAGCGTGGTAAGTGTTCGTCATGTTTAATCGAAACTGAACACTAAAAAGCAAAAACAACAAAGTGACAACCGAAACAGCTCCGTCAGATGCAACACACACTAAACAGAAAATAATCACCCACAACACAAAATGGGAAAACAGGATACCTAAGTATGGCTCCCAATCAGAGACAACGATAGACAGCTGCCTCTGATTGGGAACCACACCAGGCCAAACATATAGAAAATCAACAACATAGAAAAAAGAACATAGACTGCCCACCCTAGTCACACCCTGGCCTAACCAAAATAGAGAATAAAAAACCTCAATAGCCAGGGCGTGACAGTACCGGACAGGAGAGAGAACCTGGAGGGAGGAGACGGAGAGACAGCCTGGTGCGTGGGGCTGCCACAGGACTCACCAGGCTGGGGAGACCTACAGGAGGCCTGGTGTGTGGAGGAGGCACCGGATGGACCGGGCTGTGGGGGAGCACTGGAGCTCTGGTGCGTAGCCTTGGCACCACTCCTCCAGGCTGGATGACCACTTTAGCCCGGACCCTCCAGAGTGCAGGCACAGGTTGAACCGGGCTGTGGGGGAGCACTGGAGATCTGGTGCATACTACTCGCACCTCTCCCTTAGGCTCAATGCCCACATTCGCCCGGCACGGGCGGAGCGCAAGCATAGGACGCACTGCACCCTCCCAGCGCCCCGGAGACACAGCACGCAGAGCCGGCGCAGGATACCCTGGGCCGAAACGGTGTACCGGAGACCAGACACGCTGAGCCGGCACAACACACCCTGGCTGGATGCCCACTCTCGCATGGCACTTGCGAGGGGCTGGCCTATAGCGCTCCGGGCTATGAGCGCGTACTGGTGACACCGTGCGCTTGACCGCATAACACGGTGCCTGACCAGTACTGCGCTTCTTCCGGTAAGCACGGGGAGTTGGCTCAGGTCTATCACCTGACTCCGCCAATCTCCCCGTGTTCCCCCCCCAAAAAAATGTTTTGGGGCTGACTCTCGTGCCTGTCGCGCTGCCGTGCTAACTCCTCAGCTTTAGCTGCCTCCAGTTCTTCCTTGGGGCGGCGATATTCCCCAGCCTGTGCCCAGGATCCCTTACTGTCCAAAATCTCCTCCCATGTCCATGAGTCCAGATAACGCTGCTGCTCAATACCACGCTGCTTGGTCCTTGGTTGGTTGGTGATTTTGTCACGGCTGTCGTTGGAAGAAGGTGAAGACCAAAACGCAGCGTGGTAAGTGTTCGTCATGTTTAATCGAAACTGAACACTAAAAAGCAAAAACAACAAAGTGACAACCGAAAACAGCTCCGTCAGGTGCAACACACACTAAACAGAAAATAATCACCCACAACACAAAGTGGGAAAACAGGCTACCAGACAGCTGCCTCTGATTGGGAACCACACCAGGCCAAACACATAGAAAACCAACAACATAGAAAAAAGAACATAGACTGTCCACCCTAGTCACACCCTGGCCTAACCAAAATAGAGAATAAAAAACCTCTATAGCCAGGGCGTGACACTGTTCCTGGAGAGATACGGTCCTTTAGGTTTTCAATACAATCCTAATCTAGCACACCTGATTAATTAGCTGGTTGATAAACTGAATCAGGTTAGTTACAACTGGGGTTGGAGCAAAAACCTACAGGAGGGTAGCTCTCCATGAACAGGGTTGAAGAGGCCTGAACTAAACATTGATTATACTTTAACCTCTTGAGAATATAGGGGGTGCTGTTTCGACTTAGTGAAAATTGGTCTCCAAATTAAACTGCCTAGTACTCAATTCTTGCTCGTACAATATGCATATTATTATTACTATTGGATAGAAAACACTCTCTAGTTTCTAAAACCGTTTGAATTATGTATCTGAGTGAAACAGAACTCATTCTACAGCACTTTTCCTGCCAGGGAGTGAGATTTCAGAAATCTTGGCCTCTGTTCCCAGGTCAGTTTATAAGTCCCTGTGAATGCTGTGGGGCTACAAACACTGCCTACGCCTTCCTCTAGATGTCAGTAAGTGGTGACAATTTGAATGGGGTCGATTGCGCAATCTGGGACTTTATATAAGACCAAGGTGCGGAAGTACCTTTCTTTTCTGCCCTGCGCTTGACGCACGATGGACGTCGGACTGGCCTCCTTCCAAGCTTTGGTTTAGCCAGTAATATATCTCCGGTCATGTTTTTACTCGTTATAGGTGTTAAAGACATCATAAGGTAGTTAATTTAAACCGACTTATAGCAATTTATATCAGTTTATTGCGATTTTCTGGCATTTCTTTGTGACGCACTTTCAAGAGTTGGACACTTTTCCGGTACATGCCGAACGTTAGTGGCCATTTCGACAGGACAAGAGGACATCTTTCGACCAAAAGACGATGGTTCTGGAGAAAGGACACCTTGCCCAAGATTCTGATGGAAGCTCAGCTAATAGTAAGAACTATTTATGCTGATAAATCGTTGTTCTGTTGAAAAATGTTAAATGCATAAGCCGCCATTTTTTTTTGGGTAGCTTCGCTTTGGCGCACCCTGTATTGCGCAGTAAGGTTAATTTTAAAAATGTAATTCAGCGATTGCATTAAGAACTAATTTGTCTTTCAATTGCTGTCCACCCTGTATTTTTTAGTCAAGTTTATGATTATTTATTGATTAGACTAGGTGACTCTCCAAGATGGCGCCCGACATTTTCTGGCCAGTTTGGCTACTTTTCTCATTGTATAACCACGATTTTTGTGGCTAAATATGCACATTTTCGAACAAACTCTACATGTATGTTGTAATATGATGTTACAGGAGTGTCATCGGAAGCATTCTGAGAAGGTTAGTGAAAAAATTAATATATTTTGGTGGTGATAACGCTATCGCTCTTTTTGCCTTGAATCAATGCTGGGGTAATGTTTGCACATGTGGTATGCTAATATAACGATTTATTGTGTTTTCGCTGTAAAACACTTAGAAAATCTGAAATATTGTCTGGATTCACAGGATCTGTGTCTTTCAATTGCTGTATGCTGTGTATTTTTAAGAAATGTTTTATGATTAGTAATTGGGTAATACACGTTGCTCTCTGTATTTATTCTAGTCGCTTTTGTGAGATTTTTGATGGTGGCTGCAATGGTAAACTATGATTTATACCTGAAATATGCACATTTTTCAAACAAAACATATGCTATACAATAAATATGTTATCAGACTGTCATCTGATGAAGTTTTTTCTTGGTTAGTGGCTATTTATTTCTTTATTTGGTCGAATTTGTGATAGCTAGTGATGGAGTAAGAAACTGATGGAGTAAGAAAAATGGTGTCTTTTGCTAACGTGGTTAGCTAATAGATTTACATATTGTGTCTTCCCTGTAAAACATTTTAAAAATCGGACATGTTGGCTTGATTCACAAGAAGTGTATCTTTCATCTGGTGTCTTGGACTTGTGATTTAATGATATTTAGATGCTAGTATTTACTTGTGACGCTATGCTAGGCTATGCTAGTCAGCTTTTTTACTGGTGGGGGTGCTCCCGGATCCGGGTTTGGTGGCAACCTCTCTGGGATATGTGGGATGCTAGCGAGGTCCAGACCTCTGACTAATCGGCATGGCCGATTAATTAGGGCCGAATTCAAGTTTTCATAACAATTGGTAATCAGCATTTTTGGAAACCGATTATGGCCGATTACATTGCATTCCACGAGGAAACTGCACGGCAGGCTGACCACATGTTACACGAGTGCAGCAAGGAGCCAAGGTAAGTTGCTAGCTAGCATTAAACTTATCTTATAAAAAATTATCAATCTTCACATAATCACTAGTTAACTAAACATGGTTGATGATATTACTAGGTTAACTAGCTTGTCCTGCGTTACATATAATCATTTCAGTGCCTGTTAATTTATCATCGAATCACAGCCTACTTCGCCAAACGGGGGATGATATAAGCACATTCGCGGAAAAAAGCCCAATCGTTGCACAAATGTACCTAACCATAAACATCAATGCCTTTCTTAAAATCAATACGCAGAAGTATATTTTTTTAAACCTACATATTTAGTTGAAAGAAATTCATCTTAGCAGGCAATATTAACTATGGAAATTGTGTCACTTCTCTTGCGTTCATTGCACGTAGAGTCAAGGCACGTATATGCAACAGTTTGGGCCGCCTGGCTCGTTGCAAACTAATTTGCCAGAATTTTACATAATTATGACATAGCATTGAAGGTTGTGCAATGTAACAGCAATATTTAGACTTAGTGTTGCCACCCGTTCGATAAAATACAGAACGGTTCCGTATTTCACTGAAAGAATAAACGTTTTGTTTTCGAAATGATAGTTTCCAGATTTGACAATATTAATGGCCAATGGCTCGTATTTCTGTGTTTATTATATTATAATTAAGTCTATGATTTGATAGAGTAGTCTGACTGAGCGGTGGTAGGCGGCAACAGGCTCGTAAGCATTCATTCAAACTTTACTGCGTTTGCCAGCAGCTCTTAGCAATGCTTGCTTCACAGAGCTGTTTATGACTTCAAGCATATCAACTCCTGAGATTAGGCTGGCAATACTAAAGTGCCTATTAGATCATCCAATAGTCAAAGGTATATGAATTACAAATGGTAAAGAGAGAAATAGTCGACACGTCATAATTCCTATAATAACTACAACCTAAAACTTATTAACTGGGAATATTGAAGAACTGGGAATATTGAACCAACAGCTTTCATATGTTCTCATGTTCTGAGCAAGGAACTTAAACGTTAGCTTTTCACATGGCACATATTGCACTTTTACTTTCTTCTCCAACACTGTTTTTGCATTATTTAAACCAAATTGAGCATGTTTCATTATTTATTTGAGACTAAATAGATTTTATTTATGTATTATATTAAGTTAAAATAAGTGTTAATTTTTCATTCAGTATTGTTGTAATTGTCATTATTACATAATAGTCATAAAATAAAAAAATTGGCCTTACGGTGAAATGCTTACAAGCCCTTAACCAACAATGCAGTTTTTTTTAAGTAAGTAATAAAATCGTTGCTAAAAATTAAAATAATAATAATAAAGTATCACAATAAAATAACAATAACAAGACTATATACAGGAGGTATATGAGAGTATTTGCAACCGTTAGGATTAGAAAGTAGAAAACTTTAAACTGACATTTTTTGGTTATAAATTATTGTTGTTGTCCGTTTCAGTTGAGCAGCAGTGGTGCTACGGCTATTTATGAGACATTGAAGAACATCGACACATTGTTTGGAGCTGACGACCTGCCTACTAAGTGGGACCAACAGAAATTGGAGAATTTTTAGAATATTATATACCGCCAGATTGAAGAGAGCAAATGTGTGAAATACTATGCCAACACAGATAACTTAACTTTGTAATAGTTGTATTGTGTCAATTTTATTAATATTCATCGCCTGCCTTTTTCTTTCTGGCAGATGGTGGGCAGTGTGGATACAAGTGATTATTATTATTATTATATATATTTTTTAAATACAACAATCAACTTACATTGCTATATCAAACATGTCTAACAAAACAAAACACAGGTATTAACAAGAAAATACTCAGATATACAAAAAATATCAATAAAATAATACAAAAATTAATCAATTTTAGTGCAATTGTAGTCGCTCTGAAAAAATCTTATTATAATGATTCAGGAAGATGTTGTTCTTGTTGATATTCACTAGGGATAATGTTTTAAAAAGATAGTTGAATTCAATCAGAAAAATTTGTAATTTTGGTATAGAATTTTGGAATTTTTGTTTGTGTATGAAGTATTTGGCAACAAGAATAAAAACATTAACAATCATTTCAGTGGTCTTGTTATCATTGCAATAGTAACATATTATATGTTTCATGTCAAAAACATAGGCCGTGTTCATCATGGTAAATAACTATTTTGCAAGGTTTTCCCAAAATTCTGACACAAATTTACATTCGAAGAACAAGTGAAACAGATTCTCACCTTCTTTTTCACAGAAAACGCAGATATCATCAATATCAGGATTAATGCTGAATGTTTCTAAATGTGAAATCTTATGTTTATTTGACTCTGATGATAAAGAAATAGAAAATATTCCTGTAAAGGACTGTGTTAAATATTTAGGAATATATCTGTCAAAAAAACACTTAGTCAGACATTTGAATTTGTCTCTTAAAATTAAGAGAACTAAAAATATATTTAATAATTGGCTACAAAGATCTTTCTATACTTGGGAGAGTACTACTGTCCAAGGCAGAGGGACTGTCTCGTTTTGTGAACCCCTCATTAACGTTATGTGTAAATCTGGCTACTTGAAAAGAAATCAATAAGACCTTTCTTGACTTCATTTGGAAAAATAAATCTCACAAACTAAAGAAATCTGTTATTTCTAACAAACGAGCTAAAGGCGGTCTAGAAGTGTTGGATTTTGTTGACATAAATAACACTTTCAAGATAAACAGGTTGAAAAAATGTTTGATCAATACTGATTCAATATGGTATTTCATTCCAAATAATGTGTTTAATAAATTGGGAGGTCTTCAATTTTTACTGAAATGTAATTATATTCCTGAAAGATTACCTGCTAAATTGGCTAGGTTTCACCAACAAGCTTTAATGGTCTGGAAAATATGTTTCCTGCACAATTTTTCCCCACATAAAGCTCTTTTGTGGAATAATTCAGACATAACTATAAGAAATAAGTCATTGTTCTACCCCAGCTGGCATGAGAGGAATATTCACTTTGTTCTTGATATTTTCGACAACAAGGGTAATATTCTCACATATGAACAATTTATAACATTGAAAGAGTTTCCAATACCTTTCAGAGAGTTTATTTCTGTGATCAAAGCCGTTCTCAGTGGTCTAACTACACTAATGAAAACTCATCTTAGTTTTGGGAATGATCACAAAGTTTATCCAGAACTCAGATTGGAAGGCGTGGGCTTACTTGAGAGATCTTGTTGTAGTAAATATATGAGACAAATTCTTCATTCACAAAACCAACTTACACCGAGAGGAACGTTTTTCTGGAACATGCTTATTCCTGACATTGTCTGGAAAAATGCATGGTTAAGGCCTTACAAATACTGTATACCAAACAAAGTTAAGGAAGTGCACTTCAAAATTTTACATAAGATATATCCATGTAATTCTATGATATCCACATTTGTGGATACAAATTATCTCATCAGGGCAGAAGGACTGAATACGGACTTTGTGAACATTGCAACAGTCCTAAAAGAAAAGGTAGACTATAGGTTAAACACAAATAGACACATTGTTTTAATAATATCTCTACATTGGACAATATTACCCTACATTGCCCTAACAGTTTATTTGTATTTTCACAGAATTTCAGTTACTGCGCCTGGGAAGTGGTTCGAAAAGAGCTCCTGTACACCCTACAGTTCATTCTGGAACACAACTCTGATAGCCTTCTGTGGTCCAACAGAACATGAATTTGAACTTGCAGAACTTTTTTACAATTGTGTTTGATTTTAAAAGCCTACTATTCTACAATCATGTAATGTGCAACTTCAAACAGAAATATTATACATGTATGTATTTATTTATCAAGGTTATTTATTTATGTAGGCCTATTTATGAATTTATTGATGTATCTATTTGAAAATCCTCAAATGTTAAGTTAATAAACATTTGGATACTTTTGAATATTATTAATCTGAGTGTTCCTTCTGTAGCCCAGTCTGTCGATGTGTGAACATTCATATTGGTATTAAACATGCTCAGGACATGTGGATGTCAGTACATTTAGTGCTTTAGCCTACTAATCCATTAAGGGAAGCCCTAAAAACAAGTCAACTGTATCTTCTCAAAATGTAGTTATATTCAAAAGCCTTTTTTCAATGAAGTGTGTTTTAGCACTGGAGAGTGCGGGCCTGTTTTGAACGTTGTACTCTGAGCTCCTATACGACTTAATTTGTTGATAGTTATACAATGTTGTTCTATCAATGCCATGATCAGTTCGTTGTTGTAAAGTTTCATAAGATAAATGCTTAATATAAAAGCTGCATAATCAGAAACCTACATCTCCAATTAACGTCGTCATCATCACATCACCATCACCATCATCATCAGCATCATTATATGAGTCTATATATCAATGTGACTTTTCTGCTCATTCACATTAGGCCAAACTCACACATCATCGTCATCATTTTCGTCGTCTTGGTAAGCGCCTAATAAAGACTAATCTGGGGCAAATACTCTTATCATCCAGAAATGAACAAACTGTATAAAGTTGGAAATTACCGAATCAATGTAGTAAGAATGAACCGTAAGAGAGACAATGAAAAGTAAAGCCAATACCACCGCAGATTACTCTCGATTTTAGAGGAGGGTCGGCTTTAGCCTTCATTCAACACTATTAGTCACTCTGTCAATAAAATATGTTTTTTTCAAAGATGTGCTTTATTAACACTGAACGGGGCGGCAGGTGGTTAGAGCGTTGGACTAGTAATTGCAAGGTTGCAAGTTCAAATCCCAGAGGTGACAAGATACAAATCTGTCGTTCTGCCCCTGAACAGGCAGTTAACCCACTGTTCCTTGGCCGTCATTGAAAATAAGAATTTGTTCTTAACTGACTCGCCTAGTTAAATAAAGGTAAAACATTTTTTTTTTAAACAGTCATGCTTCAGATTGAACTACCTGATTAAATGAAAGTCACAACAGACTTGACGTTTGAGCCAAATGTGATCGCTGTGCTACGCCTATTGAAACAAGTTTCTGGTTAACCCTACACAGAATCTGAAAAATGTGGTGTGCAATGTCCACAATATTGACCATGGCCCTCATTTGCTAATATAGAGCCCTGCAACATTGTATAAATAGGCTACTGTTTTATTAGTTTTTCATATTCAATATTGCCTGCTGAATTACTGCTGTCTGACCTCATGAAATGCATTGCTCCAATGCAATTGTCTGCAAAGACATGTATGAAAACTGTTAACTTGATGGACAAAAAACATTCTTATTGATTTCACAACAGCATAATTAAGAATCACCCACTGAAAAGTTGGACTTATAAAGGGAAGCGGAAGTCTGAACCATGCAGCCTTCTTCAACACAAAGGAAGGTTTTATACCTCAACGTTCAGCGGTACCATGGTTAATTATATAAGATGGACAACTTCATCATTATTATAGAAGATGGACAACTTCATCATTATTATAGAAGATGGACAACTTCAACAATGTAGGATTCATATCGAATCAAGATTAAGATAATCGGTTGTTAATCATTTCGAAAGTCTGTTACACTTAAATGACATCAAAAGAAACATGGTTCTATTGAAATAGTTGAGTATCTGCCTGACTCTGTTCTGCCGAGGCACAGCTGACTCCGATCGGTGCAGGTAGACGCAGTTTATGCACCAATCCGCTAAATGTTGCTCCAGTCCGCTCTTTGGTGAACACAATTTGATGCTCAATACATCTCATTATTAGGCCTACATTTATTTTATTTCATTACAACACATTTAATGTAACCACTGCTTTCACTATCTGTACCACAACGTTTAATGTAAGGTTACTATTCCAACACAGTTCACTTTTTGACATTGATATGACTTTATTTCAGAGTGGACAATTTCCAGTTCTGTGTCTAAAAGAAGTCGAGCGCATGTTTCCAGAGCATGTTTACAAGAACACACAGGCAGGATACACTTCGGTATCATATAGCAATATTTTGATAGCCTAAACTATAGTATATGATTTTTTACAATTTCAAAATTATAAATTGGAAGTTTAACCATGGAATTTATGAGACAACCGGGTTTTAGACATTAGGGTTTCTTTTATACAGGGCGAGGACATCTCTGTGGTTGCATTAGAGGCTTTGGGATATATGGCCCAATTATTTAATGGCCTGACTCCTGTCACGTGGAACAAAGAAACACTGAACCTGTTCAAAAACAGATGACCTAGTTAAGTTAAGAAATTAGAGGGATGCGTAAGTATGATCCCTCATGGTGTAGCCGAAGCTATATTTGGCGGGCAGACAGTAATTGGCATAGGTCTTTAATATGTGATTTAATCAACAACAAAAAATGGTATAATGTTTTCAGAACTTTACCTAATACGTAACTAATTCACTGACCACCATTTTATATTGTCTCCAGGTCGGGTGTGGTGTTGGGGCATCCTCTGGAGATGGCGGGTCAGTTACTTCTGGTAACATGTCATGAAAACATATTTCGACAAGCTGAACACCACCTTGAAACAGAAGGTGGGTCCAATATTAAATGTCGTCGAAAAGAGGCTAAATTAATCACAGGAAAAGTTCTAGATCACCACAAATCGGATGAATATTGCTTCCACAACTCACATGTGAAACATGGAACTTCCAAACGCCGTTTAAGTCGACGGATGCGTTGGCGCTGCACCTGCTGTGGTTGATTTGACTTAAACATGAATGTATTGTATGCTCTCCAGGAACACAGCGCATGCGCATGTGAGATCGTGGGGTTTAGGTTCGCTTCAAACTGGTGCAGTTTAAAAAATTCCACGACAGCAGAGTCAAGCGGTGACGAAATCGACTGCAGAGTCAAGCAGTGAGGAAGACAAACCACATAATCATCATTGGAGACATGTGACATGTACCTGAGGCTGGCTAATAGATTGACGGATGATATATTTACTGACTGACTGATTTATGTACATGTGAAGGCAATGTATTTATTTATATTAAAATTAAATGAAAAAAACATGCATCAATTATCATTTTGTTTGTATTCATTTACATATTCAGTCATCCATGCATTAATAGAGTGACTGGTAGTGTTGAATGAAGACTGAAGCCACCGCCTCTAAAATCGAGAGTAAAGTGCGGTGGTATTGCGGTGGTATTGCCAGCATGCAGGGGAATTACTTTTCCTTTTCTCTTATGCGCTTCATTCTTATTAAATTGATTCGGTAAATTCCAAGGGGTCTTTTTAAAGTTTGTTAATTTTTGTTTAAAAAAAGAGTACACGCCCTAAATTAGCCTTGACGATGATGTGTGAATTTTACTGAATGTGAATGATGATGATGCTAATGATGGTTATAGCTCTATTTTTCTAAACTTTTATTCAACCATGAAAATCCCATTCAGATATAGATTCATAGGATGATGACGTTAATTGGAGGTGTAGGTTTCTGATTATGCAGTTTTTATGTTAAGTCTTTATATTAGGTTACCTTGTAACAATGAACTATCTGATCATGGCATTGATTGTTCATGATTGTTGGCCAATCAACAAATTAAAGATTATTTTCAAACTTGAGATGAATTCCACTGTATTTGTGCAGTCAGTTAATTATAAATGTTGTTAAATGGGTCAACAGGTTTATTTGGCAGCCTACAGTCGTGTTTAAAATAAATATATTGCATCTGCTCATTTGTAGTGCATAGACTCCACTATGCTGCTGTTTTGAACTGCATATTGCCTATAAACAAATAAATGCATGAAAGACTGAATGGATTTTAATAAAACGTGTTTTTATTTCAAAGATTTGCAACATTAACACTGAACAGTAATGCTTCAGACGGCACTACCTGATTAAAAAAAGAGTCGAAAACAACAGTTTAGTCTGTTGTCGACTCTCTTTTAATCAGGTAGTGCCGTCTGAAGCATTACTGTCTGTGAGCAAAAATTGTCTGTGAGCAAAAATTGATCTCAGTGTTACTCCTATCAAAAACCCTTTCTAAAAACTACAGCATATTTATACTAAACATGTCCCTCATTTCATAGGAGAGATCCATGTACCATTGTATTATAGAAATGAAAAATCAGCCATGGTTTTCTTAGTTTTTAATATTCAATATGTCCTACATTTTAACACCTGCTGAATATGTTGGCATGAAATGCATTGCTCCAATGCAATTCTCTACATATGAAAACTGTTAACTTGATAGGCAAACATTTTCTGATTAGTTTTACAATAACATAATTAAGAATCACCCGCTGAAAATTGGGGCTTATAAAGGGAAGCGAAAGCCTGAACTACGAAACCCTTCTTCACCACAAAGGGATTTTGACACCTTTACGTAGCGATACTTGTCTTATATAAAATGGGCAACTTCAACAGTCTAGGTATCATATCAATCAAGATTAAGATAATCCGTCTTTATTCATTTTTAATAGCTGTTCCATTCAAGTTCTTATAAAAGAAACATGGCTGTATTGAAATGGTTAAGCATTTGCCTGACTCTGTTCTGCCAAGGCACAGCAGCATCAACACCTTGCAACTGGACGCAGTTTAGGTTGGGGAAGCTGAACGACGTGAGCATAGACCTGCTCTCAGATATGGTGAGGAATTTAAACTGCACCAGTCCGCTATTTGGTGTGCACAAATTGATGCGCAAAATTCGCAATGATATTCAAATTTCTATTTTGCATTATAGCACATTTTATTGTTAAGCAATGCTTTCACGTTTGAACAACATTGTTTCATTTAAGGTTACTATCACAATATAGTTTACTTCTTGATATTGATATGAATTCTATTTCAGGGTGGACTCTTTCCACTTATGTGTGCAGAAGAAAACGATGAACTGTTTCCAGAGGATGTTTACAAGAACACAGAGGTAGGATACACTTCAGTATTTTGATAAACTAAAGTACAGTATAACTAAAGTACAGTATAGTAAATTGGAAGTTTAACCACTTCTTTAGACACCCAATGCCTAAAACCCTGTTTTATTTTATCCAGGGTGAGGACGTCTCTGTGGTTGCATTAGAGGCTATGCGATATGTGGACCAATTATATAACAACAGTCTGACGTCTGTCACGTGGAACAAAACAAAACTTAAACTGTTCCAAAACGTCATATATCGTCAAGTTCAAAACTTAGAGTTATGTGTAAGTATGATCCCTCTTGTGTAGTCTATAGGTTATACGCTGAGTGTACAAAACATTAGGAAGACCGGCTCTTTCCATGACACAGACTGGCCAGCTGAATCCAGGTGAAAGCAATGATCCCTCACTTGTTAGATCCACTCCTATTGGTGTGGAGGAAGCCTTGAGACATTTGAGACATGGATTGTGTACGTGTGCCATTCAGAGGGTGAATGGGCAAGACAAAATATGTAAGTGTCTTTCACGGGAGTATGCTAGTAGGTGCCAGGCGCACCAGTTTGAATGTGTCAAGAACTGCAACGCCGCTGGCTTTTTCATGCTCAACAGTTTCCTTTGTGTATGAAGAATGGTCCACCACCCAAAGGATATTCCAGCCAACATGACACAACTGTGGGAAGTATTGGAGTCAACATGGGCCACTATCGCTGTGGAACACATGCCCTGACGAATTTAGGCTGTTCTGAGGGTAGAACGGGGTGCAACCCAATGTTAGGAACGTGTTAGTAATGTGGTGTACACTCAGTGTATTTTGGGGGCAGACAATCGTGGGCATTGGTATTTACATAATTTATACACTACAAATATTTTTGTTATATATTTTCATAACCGTCTCAGAATGAATGCACTCACCAGCATTTTATATTGTCTCCAGGTCGTAGGTGGTGTTTGGAAATCCTCTGGAGATGGAGGCTCGGTTACTCTGAAAACATATTTCAACAAGCTGAACACCGTCTTGAAAGACAAGGTGGGTCCAATTTCAAATGTCCTCAAATAGAGGCTAAATTAATCTGAGCAAAAGTTCTAGATCACCAGAAATAGGACACATTTCAATGCCACAACTCACATATGAAACTTGGAATTGCCCCGTGCCGTTTTTATGTCGATGGATGCGTTGGATCAACAACACCTGCAGTGGTTGAGTTGACTGAAATAAAATGTATATCTTGTACGCTCTCCAGGAACACAGCGCATGCGCATGGGAGATTGTGCGAAAGGAGATTCGCGAAAACTTGGTGCAGTTCAAGAAATTCATTGACAGCAGAGTCAAGCCGTGAGGAGAACCACAGAATCATCATTGGAGACGTGACATATTCCTCAGGCTGGCTAACAGATTGATGGCTGATATATATACTGACTGACTGACTGGCCGGCTGCTAGATTGACTGAATGACTGATCTATTTATTCATATATATTGGTAGACTGATATTTATGTGTACACTATGCATTTATTTATTCGTGTTTTATTTATAATACAATTAAATAAAAAATACATACAACTATTCTCATATTGTTTTCATTCACTTATATAATTAATTCATGCTTTCATGCATTCATTTTTTTATAGACTGACTTTCTAAAGGGGCACTCTGCAATTAAAAAAAAAAAAAACCACACTCAACCACTATTTTTGTAAATAGCTGAGAGATGGGGTTGAAAAAAATAACCACTGTCACAGAACTATAGATGCAAGGAAGGATTATCCAAGAAATCACAATTCTAGTTTTATCTACATTTTGAAGATATACAGTGTTTGTTAATATTTGCATTGTTTCAACCAATGGTGTAAAACAAGTTGGCACGTTGGTTTGTTGTGTTACAACACAATCTCACACTCAATTCGTGCAAATATGTACGGAAAGTATTTTGCATATTTCAAGCACTTTTGTGCGTTTTTGTGTGAAAAGATACGCATTTTTGTGCTACTTAATACGTAGGAAAAGACACTCATTTTGGTACGACTTCATTCATTGGAACAAATTTTTTCGGGGTCAAACTTTGGAACAATCTTTTGAAAGTTATTTGAGCAATGCTTGATGAGCAACTGTCTATTTTTTGTCCCATATATTTTTATATAAAAGACCAAACGTGATAACAACCAAATATTGTTAATCAACCAGGTTGTCACCAAAATAATTATATTATTATAGAAGCCTTACATTTATTTTTAATTTTTATTAACACCTATAACCTTTTCTATGCTTGTTTTCTCTTAATTCTTCAGGATTCTGGTGTATTTGGAGTCAGAAAGACCCTTTGTTTTCATGTAGGCATCAGTAGGCCTATAGAATCTTCTTCATAACCCATTTCATAGTTCGTGGAGACGACATTAACAATTTTCTTTCTTTATTCTTTAACTTCTTAGGGCTACAATTGTCTTTATTTATTTTATTCTTTAAGGGTTTTTCTTTGTTTTTACTATTTTCTACATTGTAGAATAATAGCGAAGACATCAAAACTTTGAAAAAACACCTATGGAATCATGTAGTAACCAAAAAAGTGTTAAACAAATCAAAATATATTTTAAATTTGAGATTCTTCCAAGAAGCCACTCTTTGCCTTGATGACAGCTTTGCACACTCTTGGCATTCTCTCAACCAGCTTCATTAGGTAATCACATGGAATGACATGATGCCAGACGATAGGATGGAAATTCCCTCCTCCGACATTGCGTATCATCATCCCCATCTGCAAACAGTAGCAGACAAAATTCCAGCTGTGGACACAGACGCTCCCATCCTCCTGATCTTAGGACGAGACATCTTAAGGGTACACAAGGTGCAAGAGCAAATCAATGGGCCCCAATACATTCCTTATGCATAGCAACTCGACCTTGGGTGTGTCATCGTGGGTGAGGTCTGTCTTGGAACGGCTCACCGACCAGCCAGTGTTAACGTGTTCAAGACAAACATACTTCAAAATAGTCGTACATCCTATCTGAGCCCTTCCCCTGACTTCATCCAGGTGAAAGAGAACTTCAACAGCATTGCTCAAAAACACATCTCTCTCTCTACAGTGCACTCGAGAGATCCAAGCACAACTGTGGACACAGACAGCCTGGGATGTTCCGAGTTTGACGAAACACAAGACGATGATAAACCAGCACCATCAGTGGAGGACAAAGCCTTCTTGGACATTATGGATGAACAGGTTTTCCAGGATGATGGATACAACTGGGTGGCTCCACTACCCTTTCGCCCCACTAGACCTTCCTAATAACAGGGAGCAGGCCATGGACCGTCTCACATCACTTCGCAAGACTTTAGACAAAAAGCCTGAAATGAAAGTAATTTTATTCTTCATGCAAAAGATGCTGGATAACGACCAAGTCAAACCTTCTCCGCCATTAGAGGGAGACAAAGAACGCTGGTATCTGCCCATTTTTGGTGTTTACTATCCACAAGCGCCTGAACAAATTAGAGTGGTGTTTGACTCCAGTGCTAAGACGTTCTGCTCAGTGGTTCAGACTTAAACAACACACTCTTGGGCGTCCTAATGCGCTTCCGCAAGGATTGCATTGCACTAACGGCAGATGTGTAACAAATGTTTTACTGTTTTGGTGTACGTGAGGATCACAGAAATGACTTAAGGTTTCTCTGGTATGAAGACAACACTCCAGATAGAAACATAACTGAGTACAGGATGAAAGTGCAGGTGTTTGGGAACAGCCCCTCACCAGCCATCTACTGCATGAGATGAGCAGCTCTACAGGGTGAGAAGGAACACGGGTCAAAACCCAAGCAATATGTAGTGAGGAACTTCTACGTCGATGATGGGCTGACATCAGTAGCTACTACAGAAGAAGCTATCAACATTCTAAGAAAAACACAAGCAATGTTAGCGGAGTCCAAAATGAAACACAAGATTGCATCCAATAGCAAAACAGTTATGGAAGCCTTCCCCATGGAGGACCGTGCTAAAGACTTAAAAGACCTGGACCCTGGAGTGGATCCTCTCCACTTTCAACGGAGCCTTGGACTTTCCTGAAACCTGGAAACAGACAGCTTCACATTCCAGGTGTCCCACAATGAGAAGCCTTTTACGCGGAGAGGCATCCTGTCCACAGTGAATAGTCTTTATGACCCCCTTGGGTTCGTGGCTCCAATAACAATGCAAGGTAAAGCCTTAATTAGAGAACTCTCTTCTGACCAGAGTGAGTGGGATGCCCCCCTTCCCACAGAAAAAGAAGAGGAATGGAAAATGTGGAAGGAATCTTTGATGGAGTTGGAACATCTGTATATTCAGCAGACCTACATCCCAGTCTCCTTGTCTACCACTCAAAGAAGAGAGCTGCACATCTTCTCGGATGCCTCTACAGTAGCCATAGGAGCGGTAGCCTACCTGAGAGTTATTGACTCGGAAAGGTCAATGCCATGTTGGATTTATCTTGGGGAAATCAAAATTGGCCCCTCGACCGGCCCACACTATCCCACGCCTAGAACTGTGTGCGGCTGTGCTAGCTGTTGAGATGTATGAACTGATCAGAGACGAAATGGACATTGATGTAAATGTGGCCAAGTTCTACACAGACAGTAAGATAGTTCTCGGTTACATCCACAATGTCACCAAACGATTCTATGTGTATGTTGCCAATAGGGTAACTCGCATCAGGAAGTCTACCCATCCAGATCAGTGGTGTTATGTAAACACTGACAGCAATCCAGCAGACCATGCAACCAGGCCCGTACTAGCTGCACTCTTAAACAGGTCCACCTTTCCTGACCCAAGCAAACTAAAGTGAGCCTGAGAACATCAATTTTGACCTTGTAGAGCCTCACGCAGATGCAAAGATTCGACCAGATATCACAGCCTTCGCCACTAAGGTTTCTGGAGCTCAACATGGCTCTCATCGCTTTGAGAGGTTCTCAAGCTGGAAAGCTCTCAATCGAGCCACAGCACAACTCATTCATCTTGCCAGATCCTTCCATGAAGGTGCGGACAACACCAACTGCAGAGGCTGGCAGGACTGTAATAAACCATGCAGTACAAGTGAGTTGTAGCAAACGTCTGGTCTCTGGTATCATCCACAAGTGTGTCACCTGCCGCAAAGTTAGAGGGAGGTTACTTGACCAAAAGATGGCTGACTTGCAGGCAGACTCACATCTGAACCACCATTCACCAGCGTTGGACTTGATGTGTTTGGACCATGGAATGTCATAACTCGTCGCACTAGAGGTCAGGCCAGGTCACAGTTGGAAATGAGAACTTGTTCTCAACTGGCCTACCTGGTTAAATAAAGGTGAAATAAAATAAATAAAAGAGGTGGTAGTGCAGACTCCAAGAGCTGGGCGGTACTCTTTACATGTATATCTACTAGAGCAGTCCATATTGAGCTCATCGAATCCATGCTTCATCAGCACACTGAGGCATTTTTTCTCTATCCGTGGTCCAGCAAAAGTGCTACGCTCTGATAGAGGTTCAAACTTTATAGGTGCCTGCAGGGAGTTGGGAATCGAAACAAATGACTCAGAACTGACTAAATACCTCTCAGACAAGGGATGTACTTGGATATTTAATCCCCCACACTCGTCTCATATGGGTGGTTCTTGGGAGAGTATCATCGGGGTTGCCAGACGTATCTTAAATGCTATGCTGTTTCAAACGGGCACCACTAGTCTCACACATGAGGTCTTGAGCGCTCTTACATCTGAAGTTATGGCAATAACCAATGCGAGACCCTTAGTGTCAGTGTCAACCGACCCTGACATGCCTGCCATTCTCACACCCTCAATGTTACTGACACAAGAGACCAGCACTTCCTCAGCCCCTTCTGGATACTTCAGCATGAACGACCTTCATGGAAAACAGTGGAAGCAAGTCCAGTGTCTCGCTGACACCTTTTGGAAAAGGTGGGGACAGGAGTACCTGACAACGCTGCAGAGATGCAGAAAAGACACATGTAAAAGTGGGAGACGTTGTCTTATTGAAAGACAGTCAGGCACACAGAAATGACTGGCCAGTCGGGCTTGTGGTCAAAACCTTTCCCAGTACTGACAAAAAGGTTAGGAAAGTAGAACTAAAAATTGTCAAGCAAGGGGCTGCTAAGGTGTTTCTGAGACCAATCTCAGAGATTGTTGTTCTTCTTGTTGAAGCATCCTAGAGACAAAATATAAAAATAAAGGACATTATTTGTTTCTTGATACATGTTTTATTTCATAGTGGCACAAGTTCTATAAACCAGGCGGGGAGTGTGCTGCCATTCTGTTAGAATAGAACAACAGATTATTTTATTACAGTGGTTAAAATGGATTTTCATTGTGTTCCATGGTGTTTATCGGCCCCTAGTGGAGTTTTCTGGTACTTAGAAAGACTGTACGGAAACAGGAAGTAGAGTAGAGTAGTCGTTCTGCACGCAGAGAAGCTGCGATAAACAACGCTATGGTGCTGTTCTTTCAGTGCAGGTATTTGTTGTCACGCTTCAGCCTCGGAAAATATTTGTTTGTAAATTCGATTCAAGCATATTGCTAGTGATGATAATCTTGTTATTGATAGAATTGCTTACTTATCAATGTTAGTTGGTTGCATATACTCACACAAATTGCCTTGTCTTTCATGTATGCCGTCAGCTGTATTAGTTTGCTCGTGCGTCATTAAACGAATTGTAAAACATACAATACTGTAGTTTTGTTACTGTTTCTAGTGTAATATGCTTTGTTATTGTACAGAGGTGTTTGCACATTATTAGAGTAATGAAAGGAGTTGGCTATTTGCTACTCATATGGTAATTGGCTATCTGGTTTGTTATCATGCCAGATACATTGTACCTTGGCACGTGCTTTGTATTTAAACGTTTTCAATATATTCATTCAAGAAAAGTCACGCCTTGGGAGTTTTATTTTAGACTTAGTTGTTAGCTATCTGAATAGAGAGACTGAAATGAATGAAATACCCTAATCCTCAGCAATTTCCAGTGACAAATGCTCAGTCTGAAGCCATAAGGCTATGGGTATCACAGCCCTATGGTAATAATACAAGTTATATCATCTAAAAAGGGTGTATTTACAACATATTTATAACATGTTGGGCAAAGTGGTATAGGAGAGTCTGACATGACCCCTAATTTGAGTTCAGTCTTCACCAATGAGAACCATAGCTTTGTATTTCATGACTGGGAAAGGCCTCGATTCTACCCATATTGTAACGATAGTCTATGTCGTCCTCCTCATCGGACGAGGAAAGGCGAGAAGGATCGGACCAATATGCAGAGTGGTTAGTTTCCATGGTAATTTAATAACACGAAAACAATATGCGATACAAAATAACAAAATGAAACTACCGTTACAGTCCCGTGTGGCGAAACACTAACAAGGAACAAACACCCACAAAACACACGTGAAACCCCGGCTGCCTAAGTATGATTCTCAATCAGGGACAACGATTGACAGCTGCCTCTGATTGAGAATCATACCAGGCCGAACACACAAAACCCCAACATAGAAAACAACACATAGACAACCCACCCAACTCACGCCCTGACCATACTAAAATACAAAACAAGGGAAAACAGGTCAGGAACGTGACAGAACCCCCCCCCTCAAGGTGCGAACTCCGGGCGCACCACCTAAAACTCTAGGGGAGGGTCTGGGTGGGCGTCCGTCCGCGGGACGTGGACCCCACTTTAACAATGTTTTTGTCCGCCTCCTTAATCGCCCCCGTGGCCTCCTAACAACAACCACCCTCCATATCAACCCCACTGGACCAAGGGGCAGCACCGGACTGAGGGGCAGATCCTGGCTGGTGGGCGGTTCTGGCAGATCCTGGCTGTTGGGCGGCTCTGGCAGATCCTGGCTGACTGGCGGCTCTGGCAGATCCTGGCTGGCGGGCGGGTCTGGCAGATCCTGGCTGACTGGCGGCTCTGGCAGATCCTGGCTGGCGGGCGGCTCTGGCAGATCCTGGCTGGCGGGCGGCTCTGGCAGATCCTGGCTGGCGGGCGGCTCTGGCAGCTCCTGGCTGGCTGGCTCTGGCAGCTCCTGGCTGGCTGGCTCTGGCAGCTCCTGGCTGGCTGGCTCTGGCAGGTCCTGGCTGGCAGACTCTGGCAGGTCCTGGCTGACGACTCTGGCAGGTCATGGCTGGCTGACGGCTCTGGCTGCTCATGGCTGGCTGACGGCTCTGGCTGGTCCTGTCTGGCGGACGGCTCTGACGGCTCGGGACAGACGGGCAGCTCTGACGGCTCGGGACAGACGGGCAGCTCTGACGGCTCGGGACAGACGGGCAGCTCTGACGGCTCGGGACAGACGGGCAGCTCTGACGGCTCGGGACAGACGGGCAGCTCTGACGGCTCGGGACAGACGGGCAGCTCTGACGGCTCGGGACAGACGGGCAGCTCTGACGGCTCGGGACAGACGGGCAGCTCTGACGGCTCGGGACAGACGGGCAGCTCTGACGGCTCGGGACAGACGGGCAGCTCTGACGGCTCGGGACAGACGGGCAGCTCTGACGGCTCGGGACAGACGGGCAGCTCTGACGGCTCGGGACAGACGGGCAGCTCTGACGGCTCGGGACAGACGGGCAGCTCTGACGGCTCGGGACAGACGGGCAGCTCTGACGGCTCGGGACAGACGGGCAGCTCTGACGGCTCGGGACAGACGGGCAGCTCTGACGGCTCGGGACAGACGGGCAGCTCTGACGGCTCGGGACAGACGGGCAGCTCTGACGGCTCGGGGCAGGCGGGCAGCTCAGACGGCGCTGGGCAGGCGGGCAGCTCAGACGGCGCTGGGCAGGCGGGCAGCTCAGACGGCGCTGGGCAGGCGGGCAGCTCAGACGGAGCTGGGCAGGCGGGCAGCTCAGACGGCGCTGGGCAGGCGGGCAGCTCAGACGGCGCTGGGCAGGCGGGCAGCTCAGACGGCGCTGGGTAGGCGGGCAGCTCAGACGGCGCTGGGCAGGCAGGCAGCTCAGACGGCGCTGGGCAGGCAGGCAGCTCAGACGGCGCTGGGCAGGCAGGTACACCTGTAGGGAGGAGACGGAGAGACAGCCTGGTGCGGGGGGCTGCCACCGGAGGACTGGTACGTGGAGGTGGCACCGGATATACCGGACCGTGAAGGAGTACACGAGCTCTTGAGCACCGAGCCTGCCCAACCTTACCTGGTTGAATGGTCCCCGTAGCCCTGCCAGTGCGGCGAGGTGGAATAGCCCGCACTGGGCTATGCTGGCGAACCGGGGACACCATTTGTAAGGCTGGTGCCATGTACGCCGGCCCGAGGAGACGCACTGGAGACCAGATGCGTTGGGCCGGCTTCATGACACCCGGCTCGATGCCCAACCTAGCCCTACCAGTGCGGCGAGGTGGAATAGCCCGCACTGGGCTAAGCACGCGTACTGGGGACACCGTGCGCTCCACCGCATAACACGGTGTCTGACCAGTACCACGCCCTCTCACTCCACGGTAAGCACGGGGAGTTTGCTCAGGTCTCCTACCCGGCTTTGCCACACTCCGCGTGTGCCCCCCCCCCCAATAAATTTTTGGGTCTGACTCTCGGGCTCCCAACCGCGTCGCCGCGCTGCCTCCTCATACCAGCGCCTCTCTGCCTTCGCTGCCTCCAACTCCGCCTTGGGATGGCGATATTCCCCTGGCTGAACCCATGGTCCCTTGCCGTCCAGGATCTCCTCCCAAGTCCAGGAGTCCTGTGTCTGTTTCTGCTGCTGCTGTCGCTGCCCTTTTCCACTCTGCTTGGTCCTTTGTTGGTGGGTATTTCTGTAACGATAGTCTATGTCGTCCTCCTCATCGGACGAGGAGAAGCGAGAAGGATCGGACCAATATGCAGAGTGGTTAGTTTCCATGGTAATTTAATAACACGAAAACAATATGCGATACAAAATAACAAAATGAAACTACCGTTACAGTCCCGTGTGGCGAAACACTAACAAGGAACAAACACCCACAAAACACACGTGAAACCCCGGCTGCCTAAGTATGATTCTCTATCAGGGACAACGATTGACAGCTGCCTCTGATTGAGAATCATACCAGGCCGAACACACAAAACCCCAACATAGAAAACAACACATAGACAACCCACCCAACTCACGCCCTGACCATACTAAATAAATACAAACCAAGGGAAAACAGGTCAGGAACGTGACACATATGATGTGGATCATTGTCAGGTTATTTGATACAGTGCATTCGGAAAGTTTCCAGACCCCTTGACTTTTCCTATATTTTGTTAAATTACACCTTATTCTAAAATCAATAAAAAACTGAAATCGTCATTGATCTACAAAAACACCCCACAATTACAAAGTGAAAACAAGTTTTTAGGCATTTTGCAAATGTATTAAAAATAAAAACAGAAATACCAAGACTTCCGAGAGCTTGCTGCCCGGCCAAACTGAGAGATCTGGGGAGAAAGCCCTTGGTCATGAAGGTGACCAAGAACTCGAAAGTCACTCTGACAGAGCTCCAGTGTTCCTCTGTGGAGATGGGAGAACCTTCCAGAAGGACAACCATCTCTGCAGCACTCCACCGATCAGGCCTTTATGGTAGAGTGGCCAGACAGAGGCCACTCCCCAGTAAAAGGCACATGACAGCCCGCTTGGAGTTTGCCAAAAGGCACCTTAAGGAGAAAGAACATGAGAAACAAGATGATCTGATCTGATGAAACCGAGTTTGAACTCTTTGGCCTGAAAGCCAAACGTCACTTCTGGAGGAAACCTGGCACTATCCCTATGGTGAAGCAGGGTGGTGGCAGCTTCATATTGTGGGGATGTTTTTCAGCGGCAGGGACTGGGAGACTAGTCAGGATCACGGGAAAGACGAACAAAAAAAAGTACAGAGAGATCCTTGATGAAAACCTGCTCCAGAGCGCTCAGGATCTCGGACTGGGGCGTAGGTTAACCTTCCAATAGGACAACCGCCCTAACCACACAGGCCAAGACAACACAGGAGTGGCTTCAGGACAAGTCTCTGAATGTCCTTGAATTGCCTGGCCAGAGCCTGGACTTGAACCGATCGAACATCTCTGGAGAGACCTGAAAATAGCTGTGCAGCGATGCTACCCATACAACTTGGCAGAGCTTGAGAGGATCTGCAGAGAAAAATGGGAGAAACTCTACAAATACAGGTGTGCCAAGCCTGTAGCGTCATACCCATGAAGACTCGAGGCTGTAATCGGTGCCAAATGTTCTTCAACAACGTACTGAGTAAAGGGTCTTAATACTTATGTAAATGTGATATTTCAGTTTCAAATTTGAAATACATTTTCAAACATTTCTCGAAACCTGTTTTTGCTTTGTTGTTATGGGGAATTGTGTGTTGATTGAGACAACAACAAAAAACTACGCTCAGGAAATATTTTTTTGTTTTTTTGGGGTAGGCACAAAACTCCCTCCATACTTCCATTAGTTTTTATTTTTTACCAGCACTGGTTACCTTCAGATGAGTCCTGTGACATTAATGGGGAGTTTAGAGCAAAATGAGAATCTCCCTTTTCCACAGTGGGGTCACATTAGTTTGTAGCCCAAAAGGTTTGGACGCTACAAACAGAAGTTGGCACATTGATGGTACCGACATCAGACAAGTCCTGTGACACTTGGGGGTCGTAGAGCAAAAGGGAGAACATCATCATATCGTGTAAGTCTCCCCTTTCCATAGAGTGGTCATTTTCCCCATCAGGAGACTGAAAATATTTGGCATGGGTCCCCAGATCCTCAAAAAGTTCTACAGCTGCACCACAGAGAGCATCCTGACCGCTTGCATCCCTTCCTGGTATGGCAACTGCTCTGCATCTGACCATAAGGCGCAACAGAGGGAAGTACATACGGCCCAGTACATCAAGTTTCCTGCTATGCAGGACCTACATACTAGGCGGTGTCAGAGGAAAGCCCAAGAAATTGTCAAAGACTTTAGACACCCAAGTCATAGACTGTCATCTCTGCTCCTGCACGGCAAGCGCTACTGTACTGGAGCTCCAAGTCTAGGACCAAAAGGCTCCTTAACAGCTTCTACCCACAAGCCATAAGACTGCTGAACAATTAATAAAATGGCAGAGTGGACTATTTACAGCGAAACCCCCCCCCCCCCCCCCCCCCATTTGTTTTTACACTGCTGCTATTCGCTCTTTATTATCTGTGCATAATCACTTTACTCCTACCTACATTTTTTATTTTTTTTATTTCACCTTTATTTAACCAGGTAGGCAAGTTGAGAACAAGTTCTCATTTACAATTGCGACCTGGCCAAGACAAAGCAAAGCAGTTCGACACATACAACAACACAGAGTTACACGTGGAGTAAAACAAACATACAGTCAATAATACAGTAGAAAAATAAGTCTATATACAATGTGAGCAAGTGAGGTGAGATAAGGGAGGTGAAGGCAAAAAAAAAGGCCATGGTGGCGAAGTAAATACAATATAGCAAGTAAAACACTGGAATGGTAGATTTGCAGTGGAAGAATGTGCAAAGTAGAGATAGAAATAATGGGGTGCAAAGGAGCAAAATAAATAAATAAATACAGTAGGGAAAGAGGTAGTTGTTTGGGCTAAATTATAGATGGGCTATGTACAGGTGCAGTAATCTGTGAGCTGCTCTGACAGCTGGTGCTTAAAGCTAGTACATGAACAAAGTACCTCGACTAACCTGTACCCCCACACATTGACTCGGTACCGGTATCCCCTGTATATAGCCTCGTTATTTTATTGTGCTACTTTTTTATAATTCTTTACTCTAGAATATTTGTTCAACATGTTCTTAACTCTATCTTGAACTGCATTGTTGGTTAAGGTTTTGTAAGTAAGCATTTCACGGTAAGGTTGTACCTGTTGTATTCGGCGCATGCGATAAATCAAGTTTGATTTGATTTAATATTACAAACCGTTTGGACATTACAGACTTTTTCGGGAGAAAACAGATTTGTTTTGTGAGAAGACCAATTTGGTCTGAAAAACAACGCTCTAGCTCTGCCACCTTTCACCGCAGATGCAGAAGTCCAACACGGAAGTGCAACATCGGTGGATGCTGTAGATATCTCCAGCTGAAACTGACGGGTTTTGATGGGGATCTTTTCATTATGTTACTTAATAACTTCTTCACCACACATCGTTATGATTCACACCTGGACTCCATTACCTTCATCATTTCCTCCCCTTAATATGTCACTCCCAGGTTCACTCATCAGTTGGTACTGTTCTTGTGTATCTACCTTCAGCCTTCTGTTTGTGTCGTGTTCTTGGTTTTGTGTTTTATTAAAACATTTCACCTGCACCTGCTTCCAACCCTAATCTAGCGTACCTGATTAATTAGGTGGTTGATAAACTGAATCAGGTTAGTTACAACTACAGAAGGGTAGTTCTCCAGGAACAGCGTTGGAGAGCCCTGACCTGAACAGTGATTATCATTTTTGTATTAAACTCTTTACTTAGACAGGAGTTACGGTTCTCAAATTGGCATTCAAATAGTTTATATGTTGTATTTCCCTTTTGTACCTGTGTCGAACTGAACTGTATTGTCTGTCTACTTAAAAAACCTGTGAAAAAAATGTAAATGTATTTTGTACAAATTTTCAAAATGTCGTTCTTGTCTAAACCCAATGAGAGTTGATTTACAATATTGAGCAGTCTTATCCAACCGTCAGAGGGGATTCACATTAAACTTGTTGCTGATCAGTCTCATGGTAATTCTACTTTATGTTTAGGTATTCTTGTTTTCTTTCTTTGTGTAATTTATTTTGAATATGTTTTTGTACTTTGTGAGGGTTGCTGTTCTTTTAGTTTTTCCTGTTTGTTTTTGTGTGGTAATCACACTGGGGCAGTGGACTGAAGGAGGTGGGGAGATCTGGGTAGCAGTGGACCAGGAACTTTTATCTCCCACTTGACATTGTGGGATGTTTATTTATAAAGTCTGTCCAATGTATTAAACACCCGAATGTCTTACTATGATTGAAAGAGAAATAAGAAAAAGTAATGGAAATAAAACATAGCTTTTAATAGATAATAGTTTAGACCCCTGAATGAGGTGGAGTGGTGGTGGGTAAAAAATGAAAATAAAATTAATTGATTTAGCTTAGTCATATACAGTATATAGACCTTTTAAAGTTGCATCAGGGATCCTCCTAATATCTATCAATGAATAATGAGCTCAAATCCTTACGTAGGCCTATGAGACATCATGCAGTCCTTTCAAGAGGCTTGGAATTCCTGGATGGAATAGAGGCTATGTATTTATTTATTCCTTTATTTATATATAATAAAATTAAAAGAGAAAAACATGCATCTATTATCATATTGTTTGTATTCATTTACATATTCAGTCATCCATGCATTCATCCATTCAGTTTTTCATGCATTCATTTGTTAAAAGGCAATATACAGTTCAAAACAACAGCATAGTGGTCACTCAACCAATATTTTAGTAAATAGCTGAGTGATAGTGTTCGAGAAAAGTTATCAGTCAGAGAGCTACTTAGTCAAGTAATGACCCTCCAAGAGATCAAAATTATAATTTGAAGTACATTTTGAAGCCATACAGTGTTTGTTTAGATGTAGTTTCAAACAATGTCATAAAAAAGTACATTTTGGGTTCTGTTGAAGTAAGACAGGTGAACGAAGCTCATGAGGCATTTAAAAGTGATATATTCTTCAAGAGTCAATAGGTAGCCTGTGTATCATTAATTTAAAAGTCAAAATGGGATGTAGCAATCGCAGAAATGTCCCCTTTAGCTAAGCATATCCAAGACGATGAATAGTAGTATTATTAGGAATTAGGATTTAGGTATTTTTCTAATAAGCCTACGATAACGTTATCACAACACATTGGCACATTGGTTTATTTATAGGAATATCCCTGCTAGTCTCTCGAAAGTAATAAATAGCCAAATGATAATGTTAGCCTCATTATTCAGATACGGACGTCATAAAATGCTGGTTAATTTCTATTTAATCAACAGTTATTATCAAGAGTTTAATTCAAATGTATAGACATGAATGGGGTTAAAGACAGAAGATCCAAACAGAACGAGATCATATTAAATCATCATCTCACTCCCTCTCTCTCACAGACACACACACACCCACAGAGAGAGAGAGAGAGAGACAAACAAACAAGCAAATAGCAGTTTTGTGATTAAAAAACAAACATTGTAGTAGGCCTACCCTTAGTCCATAAAAGTTAGTTTAATATTGGTGTTGATGAATGGGGCGGTAGGTAGCCTAGTGGTTAGCGCGTTGGACAAGTAACCAAAAAGTTTCAAGATCGAATCCTCGAGCTGACAAGGTAAAAAATGTGTCGTTCTGCCCACTGAATAAGGTAGTTAACCCGCTGTTCCTAGAACGTCATTAAATATAAGAATGTGTTCTTAACTGACTAGCCTAGTTCAATGAAGACATGAAGAGATCATTGTAAAGTTAAGAGATAGTTTTTCTTTTTCCCTGTCTTTCTTAGAAACGTTTGAGTGTTCACAAGGGCAGCTATGAGTAACTTCTTTTCAACCAACTTAGGATAACGTGCCTCCCATGAAGGAACACTCAAGGAACACTCGAAACACGATGAGAGGGAAGTGGAGCACAAGGAAAGAGAAATCCGGTCTTGCGGTTCACTCGGCAAAACTTTCCCAAATTCATTCATTTTAACACTTAATTTAGCGAGACACCCTTTCACTTTCTGTACATCCTTTCAATCCTCGCTATTTAAATTAATCCGCAGATATGGGATCAGAACACAAACCACATTCACACTGGAGAAAATTTGCAATATACTGGCAACAGGTGAGTCAACAATATGCTATCATTTGATAATTGCTTCAGGATACAAATAATGAATTGTTTCCAGGATTATATTCAACTATCAATTATCATCTGCTGCAGATCATCTAACTACAATAAGAATGGCACTTCAGACTATCACTTGGATGAGCGCCTTCCTTTGCCTTGCGCAAGTTTGCTCCATGCCCATGCCTTGCCAGCTACAAGGACAGCTGGTGCGAATAACCCACAACCTACTGAGAGACATGGTACATTTTTTATATTGCTTTTGTCTTGAGAAGTATTATCCAACTATGTTTAACTGAATAGCTCAACGTGAATGCTGTGTTTTCTCTTTCTTTCAGGGGGGACATTTTCCTCTGGAGTGTCTGCAGGAGAATGTCTTCATGGCATTCCCAGCCACCGCATTTGCAACCTCCGGCGCGCCACAGGTAATAGCAAGCTAGCATATCCAAATGTTCTTTACAGCATGACAGAGTATTTGCAACCGTTAGGATTAGAAAGTAGATAACTTTAAACTGACATTTATGTTATTTGAAATTATTGTTGTTGTCCGTTTCAGTTGAGCAGCAGTGGTGCTAAGGCTATTTATGAGACATTGAAGAACATCGACACATTGTTTGGAGCTGACGACCTTCCTACTAAGTGGGACCAACGGAAGTTGGAGAATTTTCAGAATATTGTATACCGCCAGATTGAAGAGAGCAAATGTGTGAGTTACTATGCCAACACAGATAGCTTAACTGTTTATTTGTGGTATTGTGGTATTTTTATTATTATTCATCGCCTGCCTTTTTCTTTCTGGCAGATGATGGGTAGTGTGGATACAAGTGATTATCTCATCAGGGCAGAAGGACTGAATACGTACTTTGGGAACATTGCAACAGTCCTAAAAGAAAAGGTAGACTATAGGTTAAACACAAATAGACATATTTTTTTGATAATATCTCTACATACAATATTACCCTCCATTGCCCTAACAGATTATTTGTATTTTCACAGAATTTCAGTTACTGCGCCTGGGAAGTGGTTCGAAAAGAGCTCCTGTTCACCCTACAGTTCATTCTGGAACACAACTCTGATAGCCTTCTGTGGTCCAACAGAACATGAATTTGAACTTGCAGAACTTTTTTACAGTTGTGTTTGATTTTAAAAGCCTACTATTCTACAATCATGTAATGTGCAACTTCAAACAGAAATATTATACATGTATTTATTTATTTATCAAGGTTATTTATTCATGTATGCCTATTTATGAATGTAATTGATTTATCTATTTGAAAATATGCTGCTCTTCATCAAATGTTAAGTTAATAAACATTTGTATACTTTTAAATATTGTTAATCTTTTTGCTCATTCTGTAACCTAGTCAATTGGTGTGTGAACATTCAGATTTGTATTAAACATGCTCAGGACATATGGATGTCAGTACATTTAGTGCTTTAGCCTACGAATCCATTAGGGAAAGACCTAAAAACAAGTCAACTGTATTTTCTCAAAATGTAGTTATATTCAAAAGCCTTTTTTCAATTAAGTGTATTTTTAGCACTCGACAGGGCGGGCCTGTTTTGAACGTTGTACTCTGAGCTTCAATAAGAATTTATTTGTTGATAGGCATACAATGTTGTTCTATCAATGCCATGATCAGTTCATTTTTACAAGGTTTCATGAGATAAATGCTTAATATAAAAGCTGCATAATCAGAAACCTACATCATTATATGAGTCTATATATCAATGTGACATTCCTACTCATTCACATTAGGCCAAACTCACACATCATCGTCATCATTTTCGTCGTCTTGGTAAGCGCCAAATAAAGGCTAATCTTTTGCGCATACTCTTTTATCAACCAGAAATTAACAAACTGTAAAAAGTTGGAATTTACCGAATCAATGTAATAAGAATGAAACGCATGAGAGAAAATGAAAAGTAAAGGCTTTAGCATTCATTCAACACTACCAGTCACTTTGTTAATAAAATGTGTTTTATTTCAAAGATGTGCAATATTAACACTAACGATTCTTCGATAGGTATGCTATGATGCTGCTAAAGTTGTCTCGCGCACCTACAGTGCTGGTCATAAAAAAAGCTAGCTAGCTGATGGATGCAAACAATGTTCTTCCACATAGAAAAACGACATAATATGTAGCTATAGTTGCTTGGCTAACTATATGGCTAGTTGTCATCATCTAAAATCACCATCATTTATAATACAGTTCTTATTTGATTAATGGTGGTCCGACCTATCTATGTGAAGCTAGACACAATAAGGATTAGCCACAATAGTGGACTTTGAGGTTAGCAAAGAGAACCTCCCTCGTAGAGAAACTCCCTTCACATTTCTCACAGTCAATTGTGAATAATAACTCTTCAAATGTTTCCAGTGTAACGTCATGCAGAATCTGCATACCAACCAATTGATCTCAATCAGTTTCATGAGGAAATGCATTTAGATTTTCTTGAGTTGTAGGCTACAGTTTCGTAGTAGCCTATTGTGTTGTTTTAAATGATGTACAATGAGTGAATTTTAGAGCAGATGGTGTTAACAAACTGTAGCATAGCCTACCTGTTTAGTTTCAATCAAAGCAAATATTTTGCCTAGCAGCACAATCGTCCTCAAATTTCATGAGAAACTAGGTTGTTTTTTTTGTCTTACAGTAACGTTATACTATGCTATTATATTTGGTTCTGTTATGTAGAAAACTATCATTATGTGATCATGCAGAAATAGATTCAACTTTGATCTAACTTTATTAAATGAGCACCATTCGCCACAGTAGGCTAGCCTGTTCTGTATGAATGGAGAGGAGACTGTGCGGAGTTGGAGGTCCTGCACATGTGCAGAAGCTTCAGGACCTTTAGCTGTTGGGAGGAAAGATCCGTGTTTTACATTGCCTGTTTTTTTTTCACATCATTCTTTCAATAATCTCACCAGTAAAATCATAACTAACCAACACTAACACTTTGATGAAATCAATTCACTTTAAGCTGTCACTGTAGGATCAATATTGGTTTGTTCTTTACCTCTAGAACACAAGTTGAAACTTCAGGAGGAGGAACCCAAGTGGTGGACCTGGTTTCAAGGACAGACAAGTCATTTCTACATTTGCGGCTTAATGAGGAAATAATGAAAATAATGAAAATCTTTTTTCCATTGTTCTAGTTTTAGATGCACATTAGGATAACATTCTGTAAACTGTAATACTAATTAACTGTCTTCTTTTGATTTTATATCAGAGGGTCAAGCAATGGCGACAAGGTTGTCAAGCCAAGACTTGAAACTGTTGGGAGACTTTCTCTTTAAAACATGTCTAGGACTGTGGTTCCGCTAGCAGAACGCAGGGCGCCAAATTCAATCAACAGAAATCTCATAATTACATTTTCTCAAACATACAAGTATTAGACACCATTTTAACGATAAAATTCTCGTTAATCCAACCACAGTGTCCGATTTCAAAAAAGCTTTTCGGCGAAAGCAGAACATATCATTATGTTAGGTCAGCAACTAGTCACAGAAAGCATACAGCGATTTTCCAACCAAAGAGAGGAGTCACAAAAAGCTGAAATATTGATAAAAGGAATCACTAACCTTTGATTTTTTTCATCAAATGACACTCCCGGGACAACATGTTACACAATACATGTATTTTCTGTTCGATCAAGTTCATATTTATATACAAAAACCTCAGTTTACATTTGGCTTTGCCTCCAAAACATCCCGTGAATTTTCACAGAAATACTCATAATAAAAATTGATAAAAGATACAAGTGTTATTCACAGATTAAATGCTTCTCCTTAATGCAACCGCTGTGTCAGATTTCAAAAAAACTTTACGGAAAAAGCAAACCATGCAATAATCTGAGTACGGCGCTCAGAGACCAACACAACCCAAGAAGATATCCGCCATGTTGGAGTCAACATAAGTCAGAAATAGCATTATAAATATTCACTTACCATTGATGATCTTCGTCAGAATGCACTCCCCGGAATCCCAGTTCCACAATAAATGTTTGATTTGTTCCATAAAGTTCATCATTTATGTCCAAATACCTCCTTTTGTTAGCGCGTTTGGTAACAAATCCAAAGTCCAGCGGAAAGTAAGGACAAAAAGTCCAAAAAGTTATATTACAGGTCGTAGAAAAATGTCAAACTAAGTATAGAATCAATCTTTAGGATGTTTTTAACATAATTCTTCAATAATGTTCCAACCGGAGAATTCCTTTGTCTTCAGAAAAGCAAATGGAACGGGAGCTACCTCTCATGTGAATGCGCATGACCAGCTCGTGGCTGCTGGCAGACCTCTGACTCATTCCCGTCTCATTCGGCCCCACTTCACAGTAGAAGCATCAGACAAGGTTCTAAAGACTGTTGACATCTAGTGTAAGCCTTAGGGAGTGCAACATGACCTATATCCCACTCTATCTTCAATAGGGAATGAGTTGAAAAACGACCAACCTCAGATTTCCCACTTCCTGGTTGGATTTCTTCTCAGGTTTTTGCCTACCATATGAGTTCTGTTATACTCACAGACATCATTCAAACAGTTTTAGAAACTTCAGAGTGTTTTCTATCCGAATCTACTAATAATATGCATATATTAGCAACTGGGACTGAGTAGCAGGCCGTTTACTCTGGGCACCCTTTTCATCCAAACGTGAAAATGCTGCCCCTATCCATAAGAAGTTTTAACCTCAAAGAGAAACAATGCTTTTCTTATGCTATGAGAAAGCTTGTAGAATGTAGACCTTTCCACATTGCTCTGTAATCTTTATTTAAATGTTCAGACTGTTCTCTCTTGTCTCCTTCTGTCTTTGTACTGGATATTTTGGGGGATTTCAAGGTCTTGATACTGTAATTGCGAATAACATTAATCAAATGCATGTGTCAACAATGAATGTGTATGGTTGGCTATATTTTTCACTTGGAATGTTCTAGAGTAAAAAGTGATATCAATGTAATGGATATGAAATGGAAAAGTAAAAACAAGAAGAAGCATTTGTCTCCTGTGTTTACCAAAGTAATTTGTTAAATTGCCACTTTTTATGATAATTTTTTTTTACAGAATGATTCCATTAATTTGCCTACACTCTTTCACTGAACTAAATATAGAACCAAGGTGTTCTTCATCACTGAACCAAAATTGGGTCCAAATAGAACTTTGTATGGTGCCATTTACTAATTATTACTGCTACTAATACAAAATATTCATAGATAAGAATATAATAATACATATATTTAATAAAGGACAAAAGAATACCAGCATAGTTTCGAGATTCTATTGTCATTATATGCAAACGTCATCAGAAGCAGCCAAAAGAGTAGATCATCTGCCTCTAATAGAGTTACTGACAGACTCTGAGCAAAACAAATAGTTTTTTAACTTAAAAGTGATGTAATGATTAACTATTGAATCACCAGGACATCTTATAAATAATTTCTGTTTGGTCTAATTATTAATTAGGGAAAAACGGTGAATTGTGGCGGCTGCTACAATGTTGAACCAGGCTCATGTTACGCTTCTCAGGTGAAAGAGCATTGGGTAAGACAGACAGACAGACAGACAGACAGACAGACAGACAGACAGACAGACAGACAGACAGACAGACAGACAGACAGACAGACAAGCACGGAGAAAGTCTAGGCTAAGTGAAAAGTGATGAAGGGATCTGAGACCAGCAGTGAAACATAGCCGTATTGGTGGCTCCATAACATCAACAATTTAGATTGTCTATCAATATCCAAAAATAGACATAAGCCCTATGCTTTCCCAGCAGTTAACTGACTTGCCTAGTTAAATAAAGGATAAAAAAGAAGAAGAATGGTCCACCACCCAAAGGACATCCAGCCAACTTGACACATTTGTGGGACGCATTGGAGTCAACATGGGCCAGCATCCCTGTGGAACGCTTTCTACACCTTGTAGAGTCCATGCCCCGACGAATTTAGGCTGTTGTGAGGGCAAAATGGGGTGCAACTCAATATTAGGAAGGTGTTCCTAATGATTTGTACACTCAGTGTATGGTCAAATATATATTTTTATTTTCATTTGTAAAGAAAAGGACAAAGTTCCAACAAATCATGTTATCATTGCTCGTCAAAATTGCATCACCAGCAGGTGAAAGTTGGTTACATCATTGTTGAAATTAAAAGTTGAGAGACGCTGACGTCTCCCTTTCAATTTTCATTTGAAACGCAACATTGAGGACTTGCAAGAACGCCGCGAAAGGATATTTCGGACTAACTTGGGAACGAAACCCACTAAATTGACTTATTATGTGGGTAAATGTCATAATTTTGGGTTTTGTTTCGACCTCGACGATTTCGTTATCAGGCTTGTTTTGTATTTTTTTTTGAGGTTCACGCGAAGATAACGGCAGTTAAAAGCCTAGCTCATGTGTAGCTTATTCTCGCAAATAGCTTATATCCAAATAAAATAACCTATATTGTTGTGGTTAAACTATCATTCAACGCTGGCATTTGGTCGTCCAGAAGTCGGACAAGGCATGTAATTCCTTTGGCTGCATGTGCTAGAGTCTGGAAAGTTAAAGTCCCCGCCTCCGGTAGGTTGATCGGGGAAATTCACCATACAGTTTTCACTTTCCCATCTCCAAATAAAACTCCTTAATAAGAGCCAAAATGTTCAAACTCAACTGGAAAACTAAGAGCAAAGCAAACTGCTATTTACAATGTATACAATGCAGAGTTGGACGTGTATTTTTCTTATTATTTGCAGTATGCAGAGCGTGTGTCATTGCTGTGACTGGATCCGACACCACTACGGCCACTTGAGCGCAGAATACCTTTCACTGCTGGACCAGATGGTGAGTTATCAGCACACTGTAAGAGGAGACTGAATGCATGTATTAAGGACAGCAAAACAACCAACCAAGTCAAGTAGTCATATGTTTCATGTTTAGCAGCTGTGTTAGAAAACTGTAATCTATATTTGAGTAGCCATAGTAAAAGGGGGCTAGGCTATAATGACAGCGCGATCACGAGAGGCTGTATACATTAGGCCTATACTGTCCTTGCAGTATAAGCTATACTTTTAGACGCGTGACTTAAAATACTATATTGGTTGTATTCCAGGGAGGAAATATCACAGAGCAGGATGCCCCTGTCTTTTTCCCCGAATCACTTTACAGACCCATAGATGACGCCAAGGTAAAGACTTGAATTTTGACTTTTCATGTTCTGATATGCTTTAGTATAGCGGTCGTGACCCAACGTTACATTGATGGCATAATTGAAGACTATACTGTTTCTAATCTTCTTTTTACATGTTCATGTGTAGTTTGAGGACCAAGTCAGATTCCGGAACGAGACCATCTATCAAATCACAAAACTGTTTGATGGGAATATGAAATCTGTCACCTGGGACAAGAAAAAGCTGGACCATTTCCTCAACATTCTCGAACGCCAATTTGAGAACCTTAAGTCCTGTGTAAGTAACGGGTCTATTAAAGTATAATCCCTGTTTCGGTCAGGGCTCTCCAACCCTGTTCATGGAGAACCTCCCTCCTGTAGGTTTTCGCTCCAACCCCAGTTGTAACTAACCTGATTCAGTTTATCAACCAGCTAATTAATCGGCTGTGCTAGAGGAGGATTGTAGTGAAAACCTAAAGGAGCGTATCTCTCCAGGAACAGGGTTGGAGAGCCCTGTCTAAGCTGTAGACTATTAACTGTACAAGTGAGAAAATCTATGTGGGCTATTATGTTCAGTGGGAGGCTAATGTTTTAATCTTGTCCAACAGGTATCACCTGCCAAGATACCTGAGAGGAGACTGAAACGTTACTTCAAGAATTTGAATAGGATGGTACTGAGAAAAATGGTGAGTTTGTTTTCGGATGGCAACGTGTTTAATATATCTAATCAAATCAATATTAACTAGGCTAAGCAGGAGCAGTTTTGAAACATTTTTGGGGTTCTAGGGACATATGTATTAAGCATCTCAGAGAAGTGCTGATCTAGTATCAGGTCTCCTCTGCCTTATTTATATTGATCTAAAAGACAATACTGATCCTAAATCAGCACTCCTACTCTGACATGCTTCATACATTATTATTATTATTATTACATACGGCCCCAGCCCTTTGTTGTTCAAGACAATATGATCATTATATGACTAGAAAGTCCATACCACTAATATGTACATTTTCCTTTGTTTTCAGAACTACAGTGCACTGGCATGGGAGCTCATCAGGAAAGAGACGAAACATCATCTGGAAAGATTGGATATTTTTCAGGCAAAGATTCACTGATCATCCAGACTCATCTCAGAAGCTACGCCCTTACCAGTTTATAAAGCACGAATACAATCATGTGGGACCCTGTCAGTCTATTTAATATATTTAAATGCATCATTTATTGTTTTTAATTTTTATACATTTCCCTTTTTGTACCTGTGTTGAACAAAACTGTATTACCTGTCTACTTAAAAACCTGTTAAAAAATTAATATTGAAAACGTGTCTATTTGAATTTTACTGTGTCTCTTTCTGCTTTTTCAGTGTCTCACACTTATTCTCAGTGGTGGAAAAAGTACCCAATTGTAATACTTGGGTAAAAGTAAAGATACCTTAATAGAAAATGACTCAAGTAAAAGTAAAAGTCACCAAGTAAAATTCTACTTGAGTAAAAACTATTTGGTTATACTTAAGTATCAAAAGTAAATGTTATTGCAAAAATATACTTAAGTATCAAAGTAAAATTATAAAGTATTTCCAATTCCTTATATTAAGCAATCCAGACGTCACCATTTTCTTGTTTTCTTAACCAGAGATAGTAGGGATGACCAGGGATGTACTGTTGATAAGTGCATGAATTGGACAATTGTCCTGTCTTAATAAGCATTCAAAATGTTATGAGTACTTTTGGTTGTCACAGAAAATGTATGGAGTAAAAAGAACAATATTTTCTTAATGTAATGAAGTAAAAGTAAATGTAGTCAAAATATAAATAGTAGAGTAAAGTACAGATACCGCAAAAATGTCTTAAGTAGTTCTTTAATGTATTTTTACTTAAGTACTTTACACCACTGCTTATTCTACATGTTTGACCTGTTTAATACTTAGAAATGCGCCTGTTGTAGACAGACAGGGTGTCTGAGGATTGCTCTCACAAGGTCGACTCAGCGGGAGGGAAAATATTGTCTGAACACCCAGACTGTGGTTGCCCAGGTGTTGTCCTCCTCCGCATCCGGTCTCTGAGAGCAAACGCTTTGCTGAGAAAGGAGACACTTGGTTATCCTTGTGTAACCCGAAGCGATAGTATAAATATTCCTGAGGTATTGAGAAAGGAGACACTTGGTTATCTTTGTGTAACCCGAAGCGATAGTATAAATATGCTGAGGGTGAAATACCTCGTCAGAGTTTCTGACTAACTTCCACATGAAGCGCAGTTTGTCTGTAATCTCTCCGCTGGCGTGAATAAACATACATTAATTTAAGCTTGACTTTGGGGTCCTTAGCAGTACTTTCCCCGACTTGTGAATACAATGTAATTTGTATAATTTGTCCAAATTTCGTTCTTGTCTAAACCAATGACAGTGGATTTATCTAACCATCTGAGGGATGCAGATTAAACTCGTTGCTGATCGTCAGTCACGTGATAATTCTACTTTAAGTTTAATACACCACATGACCAAAAGGATGTGGACACCTGCTAATCGAACATCTCTTCCCCCCTTTGCTGCTATAGTAGCCTCCACTCTTATGGGAATGCTTTCCACTAGATGTTACTTGGAACATTGCTGCGGGGAGTTTGCTTCTATTCAGCCAAAAGAGCATTAGTGAGGTCGGGCACTGATGTTGAGCGATTAGGCCTGGATCGCAGTCGGTGTTCCATTTCATCCCGAAGGTGGTTCAATGGGGTTGATATCAGGGCTCGGTGCAAGCCAGTCAAGTTCTTCCACACCAATCTCGACAAACCATTTCTGTATGGACCTTGCTTTGGCGTACTGGGGGCATTGTCAGGCTGAAACAGGAATGGCCTTCCCTAAACTGTTGCCACAAAGTTGGAAGCACAGAATTGTCTAGAATGTCATTGTATGCTGTAGCGTTAAGATTTCCCTTCATTGGAGCTAAGGGGCCTAGCCCGAACCATGAAAAACAGCCCCAGACCACTATGCCTCCTCCACCAAAACTTTACAGTTGGCACTATCCATTCGGGCAGGTAGCGGTCTTCTGGCATCCACCAAACTCAGATTTGTCCATCGGACTACCAGATAGTGAAGCACGATTCATCACTACAGAAAAACGTGTTTCCACTGCTCCAGAGTCCAATTGCGCGAGCTTGACACCAACTACTAAGCCAACGCTTGGCATTGCGCATGGTGATCTTAGGCTTGTGTGCGCTGCTCGGGCCATGGAACCCATTTCAATGAAGCTCTTGAAGAACAGTTTCTTGTGCTGACATTGCTTCCGAGGTAGTTTGGAACTCAGCAGTGAGTGTTGCAACCAAGGAGAGATGATTTTTACGTACTACGCTCTTCAGCACCCAGTGGTCCAGTTCTGTTGCTTTTGTAGCCTACCATTTCGCTACTGAGCCATTATTGCCCTTCGACTCTTCCACTTCACAATAAGTTGACTTATTTTTTATGTGTTTTTGTATTATGTGGTGGTTACTGTTTTTCTTGTTTGTTTTTGTGTGTCAGTCACACTGGGGCAGTGGGATGAAGGGGGGGGGGGGGGGGGGGGGGGGGGGGGGGGGGGGGGGGGGGGGGGGGGTCTGGGTGAGGAGTAGAGGATAATCTGGGGGTCCAGGAACTTTTAGCTCCCACTTCACATTATGCGATGTTTATTTATAAAGTCTGTCCATTGTATTAAACACCTTACTGTATGTCTTACAATAATCGGGGGGGAAATAAGAAAAAAGACATGGAAAGAAAACATGGAAAAAGAGACAAAAAAACAAGCAATACTTACAATAGATAATAGTTTAGAGAAAAATATGTGTTACATAAGCCTACGAGGCAGTCCACAGTCCTTTCAGACGGCTTGGAATTCCTGGATAGAATAGAGATATTGTAGATATATATATCCAATTATTTAATGTGTGAGGTTATTTGACATAACATCTATAATGGTGTGTATGTGTGTTTACATTATTTGTTATGATACTTATATGTATCTAAATGGTTTTAAGTATGTTTTGTGTATTTGTATAAAAAAAAATATATATGATCATCCAATGACTGGGCACATGAAACTGTTAATGAATGCAACGTGTAAACTCAATAAACGCAATTTCCACCGAGAGAAACTTGTCTAGATTGGATCATCATATGTTCTTTTGGTTGAGTAAAGTATATTTTTTTCAATTGAAGATCACCACTGACGTTTGTAGGCTACAAGGGAAGGTTTCGATACACCGGGTTAACTTATGAACCAACCTTCTTTACAGTCTCATCATAAGGCTTATTTATGGTGAGTCACACAGCTAGGCTACTCGGTTGCCCCACCTCGGTTGGCTGTTAGGTATAGGCTACATATTGATGCTTGTCTCAGATTCCAGACCGATCTTTCGAATACTTTGTGAGAATTTATATAGCCGACCATCATGCATGATAACCAGTTTGACATGGGGAGTGTTTCATTTAGCATATGTACGGTGTATCCACGATGGGATGCACATGGAAGGATGCTTGTCTCAAAATCCCAAACAAGCACAGCATCAAACTCGGCTGACATAAACCATTGATGATTGTGTTCGAGCACGAGACGCAGCCTAATTTCTAAATCTGGGCACAATTGACATCTTGGCTGACCATATCATGTTTTAAATACCTAGGGTGGTCGTTTTCCGGTTCAGTGCTTGCAAGAAACTTGAACATCGAATTCAACATGAATGTGTTTATTCGAAACCCTCATTATCAACAGATGGTTTACATCTGTAACATTTGCAGAAGCCAAATAATTTTCTTCAATGAATGATTTTAT